>NC_132885.1:40370462-40510462 GCF_030463535.1 Salminus brasiliensis | reverse complement strand
TTTATTGGTCACAATTTTGGCCCTATAGATCATCCCAAAGGTTGGATGGAGTCACTAATGGGGGGGGGGGGGGCTTCAGATTCTATAAAAAAAATGCTTTTGGAAGGAGCTGCTGGGTGATTGAACCCCAATTACCCAAAGATTATAATAATTTGGAAATATAGTGTATATCTAAACCTTAGGTTGAAATTAGCCATGCTTAATTTTCTACTGGATGAAGCTCCATCACTCCTGACAACGCAGGTCCGCTGCTTCACAGCCCATCGCTGGAATTCTTGGGGGAAGCTTTATACCCCTCACATTTGCACTGGGAATAGGGCAGAGCATCCCATTCATTGCTTCTGAATGGCGATTATACAAGCTGTGCTGTGTAAGAACTGGATGTCCCTTCACTAATACGACGAAGTGTCTGGGTACTTTCGGACATATGGTGTATATCCAAGGTTTAAGGTTAAACAGCTGTTCTCACATCAGTCACATTAGATTCTCCATGTCTTTGCTTGACTGCTTCTTTTTTTTTCTGCTAAACTGCCAGTTGCTGATGACTGGGATGACTCAACGATGTTCTCGTTCTTGGACTCCAAGGACAAGACTGCAGTTGTTTCCAGGAGAATGAAGTATTTAACCAAGCATGGTGAGAGTGTGTGATGTATAAAGGCTCGCTTTTTCAAAGACGACAATGTGTTTTGAGTGCTTTGATTCTAAGACAAAATGTCCCTGATGAAATCCTGAAGCAGTAATGTGTGTGTGTGTGTGTGTGTGTGTGTGTGTGTGTGTGTGTGTGTGTGTTTTCTTAAAGTAAAGCTTCTGGGTTTCCTATAAAACCACATTTTAATTGATTCGTTTTTTTCCTTATTTCTGCGCTGTTTTGTTTATTAAGCGGTTGTCACGTATTCCGCCGAGCGCTGGATGTTTGCCTTTGATGTCTGCCTACGTATTTGTTTTCCTCTTTGTAGGTTTCAGGACGTTGATGCATGCTTTGAGAGCACTTCATTTTTTATGGAGACTGCATTTTGAACAGTGCGACAGACTGATTAGTTTTATTTATGGACACTGAGAATACGCAGCGTGGCCTTTCGGAGTAAGCGCTGCAGCACTTTTAATAAGTAATTGTTTTCCTGCAGAAGAGGAGATGGTGTATGGAGTGACCATTTGGATTATTGCGGATATTGAGCAGGCCCCCGGGAGGCAGATGTTGCTGAATGCCTTGAAACATATGGTGAGCTGCTGCTGTTTTTATTTCCAATTAGTTGTAGCCACAGGAAACATATAATCTTCAGAGAGCACAAGGCGCACGCCCCTTAGTAATTAATTTGAGAACAATTTATCACTAAAACCCCTCCCTGGGTGCAATTTCGTGGCATTGGTAATGAACAAGCAAGAACGTTCTGCCGAGTCATGCTTTCAAAGGACATTTTTTTTTTAATGCTACGTTGTGGAGTCTTGGTGAAATAATTATGCTTTATAGTGTGAAAAGTGTTTGCAGGCTGCTGCTGTTTCTAAGACTCCGTAACCATCAGGTTCCATGTCTCCGCAGAAGTCCGGCAGTTCCAATAGCCGCGTCAGCGTGATTAATAACCCCAGTGGCAAGCCCTCGGAAGACAACAGCAGTCTATACAGAGCCATCTGGGCCTCCTTCCTCACCCAAACGTCCAAAAACACCCTCGACTTCATCCTAAAGCTCCTCAAAGAGGACGCCGTTCAGCTTCTCATGCAGGGCACCAAGATTAAAGATCTGCTCCTGCAGGTAAGTGGTGCATAAAACACTGACACCAACCGGTTAAGAGTATTAAGACGTTCTTTTAAATTCGACTGGGTCTCATCATCTGGACTTTTGCTTTTGAATCACGTATTTCCTGGAAGATCAGCTTCACTGGTTTCTGTTTTTTTATTATTATTTATTCTTCTTTTCATCTCAAATCTGATTGGGCTTTACAGACTTCTGCATGCTCACTATATTGATTGTGTTCAGGGCTTCCTGACCCCCAGGGAGAGTGGCGTCTCTCTTATTTCCCATTTATTTTACACGTTGTGTTTCTAAGACCTATATTTCATATCCAGCAAATTTAGCCCACACACTTCCGATGAGCACTATCCGATGAGGTGTGAACCAGTTCAGTACACGCAGATTGTGGGTGTAGGTGTAGCATAGTGGGTAACAACACTGCTCTTCTTGAGGAGCTTCTTGAGGAGGAGTCCTACCACGTTCTCCAACCAACTGTGCAACAGTTGGCGCAAGGGGTCGCAAGTTCCAATCCCGAGCCAATTCCACTTTGCCATCAGAGGCCGGAGTTGGAGAGAGCACAATTAGCCACACTCTCTCCGGCGATGTTGGTCGGCACATGGGGTCTGTTAGTTGGTGTGGTGGAGCTGGGGACCCGGCGCTTTCCTCAGAGCGTGTCTGCTGCCCAGCAGTGCCACAGACGGCCTTCACGTTTTATCATTTATCGGAGGAGGGAGCACTGCTACTGCTAGGGGGAGCTACGAAGGGGTGGGTTAATTAGCAGTACCAAATTGGGAGGAAATGTGGGGGGGGGGATACAAATTTATTTAAAATAAACACTTTTGAACTACACCTCCCTCCACCAAAAACGTTATTTTCTTTAAAATGTAGTTATTATTAGTTTTTATATATTATATATATATTTATTTATTTATTTATTTAGTTTAGGAGTATGAAAAGTTTCAAAATGTTAAAGTTTGGAAATTAAGCTGCTAAATCAGACCATTCTAGCATTTACACATTTCCATATATCCTATTCATAGCTTTTGTGTATCCTGTTCAGCCTACCACAGTTTGGCCCCGCCTATTCATACTGAATTCATCAACCTGACATTTACATAATCATATATTTACATCTCGAGCGTCTTGACCTTGTGTTTCTCGGTGTGCTGATGAGCTGGAAAGCGAGACAGGGAAATATATATATATATATATATGAGCATTGGGCTTGTACTGTAGCCCTGTTTGAATTTTATTACTGGATAGCAGGAAGACCTGTGCTGTGCTGATATTGGCACTTTTCCTCCACTCTCCTGCGGGGCGTTGTCGGAAGCTCTAATAGTCCGAGTCTGCAAAGCACATGCTCTTATGATTTGTTGTTGACATGAACGCCAGTGTTTAATTACTTGTATAATTCATGTTACAGCTTGATAGACCATCAGATGGTCCTTCCTGGAGCGTCTGCTGTTCACCGTTTCATCAGATTTCATGTTTATCTGTTTGGCTGTTTTGGAGACCAGTCTTTTTTCCCCTGCAGAACGAGGGACTCATATAAATGTCAGTGTGTGGTGTACTGCTTTTATCTTTAACGCAACACTGTTTTGATATTGAAGAATATTGGCTTGTTGATGCGTAAAAAAGGACATTCATTTTCAGCCAGTTTCGTTCAGATGTAGACATTCAGAGTGGTTTGGTGCCAAAAGGGAGCCAATAAGGGCTGGACTGTATTGATAAAATTTCATTTATTGATATCAGATGAATCGATCACGGTATCAGACTCTGTCCAGACAGCTAGAAATATTAAAGTTAATGACCTGATTCGTTATCAGAGCTGCTGTTTTATGCTAAAAAAGAATGTGTTTTAAACCTGATGCAGCTTGTTTTGTTCAGTTCTGCTTTTACAATCATGCAAAATCTGAAACAAACTGCTTAGAAAAAAGCTGTATCATAAAGCTCTTAAAATACAAATAAAAATAATAAATTACAGGAGAAGAAATAAAAACATTAACTTTTAAATATTTTAGTCCACGTCATCTTGGAGCAATTCTATTGGTCCATTCTGGTACAATGTAAAGAACATCTGACAGATCTCAATTATGTCAAGAAATCAAAGATGCCAAAAATGGAGATACAAGGTTTTTGTAAAAAAAAATGGCATAAAATAACCCGTTTTTCACTGAAAGGCCAAAACTAATGGGACAGCAGTGTGTAAATGGCTGCATCCATAATAAGCATTACCCTGGTGGTGGTGGTGGTGGGGGGGTGGCTTGGGAACGCCGCCCCCACACCTTCTATAAATTCTGTGTGAGGTTGCTCATGGCAAGGCTAAGTGTATTATTGGAGTTCGAGCGAGGTGCCAGATGGATGGGTCATTCCATTTTCCGAATCTGGGCAGTTAACATTCCTCGATCCACAGAGCCACGTGTGAGTAGGCATTGTGGCCCCTGGACATGGATGGACCTTTGAAGTCCAGATACAGATGTGGAACAGGTAATAGGGCAGCAGTCCAGGGGCCCTGAAATATTTGTTGTGTAGGCAGTAGTAGGCATTACCACCCACAGTGGTCAGTGCAGTGGCCACCCACGGGTGCTTAATAGTCGAGACCAGCGACGTCGGGCTAGAACAGACAGGCCACTCTCGATTGAACTGCTGAAAGGTTGAGAAACCGTGTTGCTGTCCTACAGGGAATGGACCAGGATGCCTTTGAGAAGAAGTTCAACACTCTGGAGGTGGACTTTCTGCACAGCCAGCAGCGCTTCTGTCAGGAGGTGCTGAAACTCAAGGCTGGACAAAGAGCTGTGGTCAGCAACGGCAGGGTAAGGGTAACTTTTACACACTCTTCACACAGCTTTGGGACACCAGGAGCGTAGACGCACCCTTCGAAAGGTCTTTCTGCTCAGGGTTGCTCATAAATTAATGTAATAAAAAAAAAAATAAAAAAAAAACATAAGCTGTAAGAGCTTTTTTTTAAGGTGTATACCATTTGTATATCTCAGTATTCCACAAATCCATACGGCAGCCCCAATAAAACTGTCCACAGTCTTCCATCATACGCTATATGGTCAAAAATACTGTCCCACATGGGGGGGGGGGGGGGGGGACAGGGCGGGGACTATTAATGAATAGTCCAATCTTTGTATAGAATCACCAAATCCGATTCGCCCGAGTCTGGTACGGCCCTAAACTCCAGACACTGTATGGATTTGTTCAGCTCCACCAGCAGATCACTTGATTTGCTTTAATTTCCACATGATTAGATAAACTAGATTAGATAAACTTGGATGAGGACTGGGGATACTGGCCTTCCTCCCGGAGAGCTCTGGAAATGGTTAAGCTAACACTGTTTGAATGACCACGGTCATTCCCCCCTCCGCTGGTATTAATTCTGCACGAAACAAGAGGGTGTAGGAACATGCCCTGACCACCAACCCCCCCCCAAGTCTTCCCTCAACTCTGGTCCCTGCATGTGGTGACTCGCCGTCAACAATGATCTATAGACCTCCAGCCGTGCCGGCCGGCATCCCAATCCCCTCTGCAGCTCACTCAGCATGCCGCTTGTCCTGCAGGGTCACAGGTGAGGCAGCCGCGGCGCTCCGTAGACTGATGCCTCAGCAGCCTCGCCGCTGGTGGACAGGCACGAGCAGGCCAAAGCCTGAGACGGTCTGACACTTCCCGTCACTCTCCATTTACACGGGATGGATGTGAAGTGATCAGTTTGCCGTTTGGTTCAGTCCAATCTCTGTCTGCTGTGCCGGACACGTAGAGCCACTCATCACAGACTAATCACAGCTAATTCGGACGTAGAGAACAGAAAACCTGACACGCTTGGACTATATTGATCCAAAAGTTTGTGGACACCCTAATGAATGCATTCAGCTGCTCTGTCTAGTCCCTGTAGAGAAGAAGTACTGCCAATAGAATAGGACTCTCTGGAACAGATGAACATGAATCTATTGGCAGGCGTGGGCTAGAGGGGTATAAAGCCCCAATCCCCCCCCTGCAATCAACCCATGTCAAACCTAGTCTTTCAGCTACTAGCGCGGACTAAACTTTCCCGTAAACAAGTCACGGGACTTTTTGGTCCAGGAATTTTTCGTTATTGGTACTTGAAAAGTCCTGGAAAGTCTTTTGCAACGTGTATGAACCCTGGATTAGGCTCTTCTGTAAGTCCAGGTACTTTTGATAGTAAGTAACTGACTCTCTGAACAGTGCCCAGCTGAGATGGAGATCGTGGAGTGGACTGAGTCGTTCTTTAAAGGGCAGGCCTTCTCAACCATGCGTGAAGGTTCTTGTAATTTCAGCTGTCTTCTGGGTTTTAACTCCTAATACTTTGTTGTAATTTGTGTAATTTGCTAATTATCAGTACTCAAGGCGTTTCTGCTTAACGATGTTAGGGTTGTGAATGCCAGCAGCAAACAGAGGGGATTGCCAACTTTTAGTCTATGCAAGAAAGGGAGAGGAAAAAAAAAAAAGGAAACAGTCAGACGATCCCAAACAGAGACCTGGCAGCTCTTTTCGTCCAAGGACACCACATCACCACCACCACCATCATCATCATCATCATCATCCACAGGCAACAATTAAGGCAGGAACACATTGCCGTTAAAGTCCTGGAGTGGCCTGGAACGTGTCTTGCTAAAGCAGCGCTGTCGTAGTTCTGTAGCTGTGCAGAACGGCCATCTGGCAGAAGGAGCGAGAGCAGCCAGCATCTCTCTGATTAGCATTAAAAACCGTCTACGACAGCCCTGCATACAGATTACCATCTCTATCATCTGGAGAGAGGCTGGAACCGGCTTTTATTGCCACCACTGGTGGAAATAAGCTTCTGTTGCTGCTTCTCAAGGACGCTTGATCTTCTGCTGTTTGCGCCTTAGACAAGAAGGTGAGGCTGGCGGCCACTCGTGGCTTCGTCTCGGCCGCCTCACGAGATCCAGAGGTCCTTGGACCCTGGCCTAGCGTTTTGTGGACACCTGCTCTTCCGGTGTTTCCTCTCGAATGAGTCTTCTGAGTATTAATGAGTTTGGTCACCCTTGCTACAGTAACTAGCCAACTTCTATGCTTCTGGGAAGGCTTGTTGGCACATTTCTGTGAGGATTTGATTGTATTCAGCCATAAGAGCATTATTGAGGTCAGGTTCTGGATCACAACCCCTCTCCCGGTCCAGCTCATCACAAATTCTACTGGATGGAGCTCCATCACTCTCAAGCTTAATGCTATGGGTGGGGGGGGGGGTGTTTGGCATTGGTGGACATGGTGACCTTAGGCTGATGTTGAAGGCACGTCTGGACGCCTTTTGGACGTCTTATTTGTCTCTTCCTGGTATCTTTCTTCTCTCTCTGGACATCTGCATGTGACGTTTATTTTTTTCCCCCTCTAGATCCTGGGTCCGTTTGCTGAAGATGAGGAGTTCAGTGCCGACGATTTCCAGCTCCTGGAGAAGATCACGCTGAGCACCTCATCCGAGAAGATCAAAGCTAAAGTCAAGCAGATGAATTTGGCTCCCAAAAAGTATGTATGATTATTATAAATATTATTATTCATATTTTTTCCAGAGTTGTTTGTCAGATCTTGCTCATTGTGGTGCTGAAAATTCCAAAACGCCAGGGCCGAGGCCTTTAAGCGTCCGTGAAGTGATTTGGGGTGAAGGGTTTGATTGACAGGGGATGACATGGGGAAGGTCCAAGGAGCTCATCCTGAGAAGGATGATGGTAGTCAGGAACGTCTCCTGGAGCCATTTGTAGATCATCAGTTCAAACAATTACAGATGATCTTAGTTAGTAGGAGGTCTGGCTGCTTGCCAAGATCTGGAAGGAAACCCAAATTGGTTTGGATGGTCAGGAACATCGCAAGAACCACAGAATCCCAGGCCTGCATTGAACTGCTGGAAGCTGCTGGAACGTCAGTGTCTCTGCCTGCAGTTAAGTGAGTTTTAGGCCGGCATGGGCTCTGAGAGGCTGCCATCCAAGAAAGAAACCCCTGCTTCAGGATTGACCCCTTCAAGCTGGCAGATGAACCACATGGACCAAGGAAGAGCCTTCTGGAGGACTGGTTTGTGGTCAGATAGGAGGGAGATTGAACCCCAAGAGTGGTGGTGCTGGTGATCTCCACTTACCCGTCTCTGGCTTCTGGAACTCTTCGCTATCCGCCACCTCAGGTTGCTAATTATGGCTTATCGCCATCGGCCGAGAAATTCCATCTTGCCTGACTTGAAGTGGTCAGTTCATGATTGGCCGTGCAGCGCGTTCTTTAGCATCGCGTGTGTTTATTAAATCACGCAAATATGAACTGGTGATGAATCGCGATTGTGTGAGTGTGTGTGCGTGTGTTTCCTCTCTAGGGCATGTGATCTCATTATGAAAGTGGATGCTCTGCTCTCGGCCGCTCCTAAAGGCGAGGCCCGAAAGGACATCAAATTTATGAAAGACAAACACAGGTGAATGTTCCTCTGATTTTTATTTATTTATTTTTATTTTATTATTATATTTTTTTCTGTTTTTTTGGCCTAGATGTCCCGACCGATGTCTCGACCAATGTCCCGAAATGTGCTCTGGAATCTTGTCAATTTCTTGTCTTGTTGATGTTCTGCTTGTATCTGCAGCGTTTTGCATCTGGCTCCACGGGAGGATGAGGTGTTCTACGATGTGGTCGCAATCGTGGACCCCCTCACAAGAGAAGCTCAGAAGCTGGCGCCGCTATTGAGTGTAAGCGCCTATAGGGGGGGTTCTAATTATTACATGTAATAAGAACCCGAGCGAGTTCTTATTACACATAGAAACGTGCCCATGCAGTGGCTTGCAGATTTTGGGCAGCCCTATTTGTGCAGGGTGTCTCCACACAGTTGAACAGTGCACCAGCAGGACCTCAACTTGACCTCCACTTGACCTCCACCACTCCTGTTACCGCCATTTCCTAATTGCGTAACGGACTGAGGAGGCCGCTACCTGAAAACAACACTTTGTGGGCATCAGTCATGTTAATGTTCTGTATATGGGGGGGTATAAAGCTCCCCAGCATTGTGAACTGTGCTCTCTGGAATGATGGATGGTGCTCCATTCAGTGCTTTTGGGATGAGTTGCTAACGCATTTGTCGCTGAATGCAATCAAATCATCACCGCAGTCCTCCTCCAACGTCTTGTAGAAAGTCTTCTTCTCTGGACAGTAGAGACAGTTACTCCAACAAAAGCAGGATCAAGCTAGTTTGGAGGACAAGGCTTTGGGCCAGGTTTCTGGACGCCCCCAATTCCAGCACATACATACACACACACACACATATATATATATATATATATATATCATTTATTAATTTTTTAAGACATGCAGCAAGTTGCTCCTGGCCTGTGCTGTGAATGAAATGAGCTGCTGTGTTCCGGTTTGGTTTCTGCACGATCACGCAGTTCCCCAACGCCTGCTCGCTCCAGCGCTGTGCCACAGCCTCGACGGTGCACTTTGTCCTCAAAATTCATAAGCAAGTTAAAACATGAGTGATGGGATCAGTGGCTCGGGCCACGGCGTGAGCCGTGAAGCCTTGGGCAGAGGCCTCCCTCCTCATGAATCCAGTTATTCTGTGTGTGTGTGTGTATGTGCGTGTTTGTTTTTCTGCCTTTTTCCGGACACAAAGTCCTGACCCTGTAGGACAAATGGACATAGCCTACCACCAACACCAAGCCCATCGGTACACCCCTGGCCTTTTAAAGTGTTATTTATAAATCCTCCGGATTAGGACAGACTGCTTTAGTGCCTACGTCTACAGGACGTTTTTTTGGTAGGAGAGTCCTGACACTGTCTGAAAACAAACCGAGGTGTGTGTTTCTTGCAGGTGCTTGGTCAAGTGGTCAATATGAGAGTGCAGGTGTTTATGAACTGCCGAGCCAAGCTGTCTGAGATGCCCCTGAAGAGGTGAGAGACAGCGGCTAATTAAATTTTCTCTTCCGAGTTTGTTGAAACACACACTTTCTCTGCCACACACACACACACACACACACACATTCAGGAAGCCCACACAGCAGCATACCACCTGCTCAGATTTAGGCCCCCTCACCAGGGACCTGTCTCTGTTTTCCCTACAAATGTTTCAGGGGTTGCTGGAGTCCGTGAAAGTGTTGCATTGCGTTCTGTCAGATCTCACAGATACAGATGTCTGTGTCCATTAACGGTCAGATAATGACCGCCTGAACGTTGCTGCCCGTGCTGCATTTCCATAATACAGAAATAAAGACGTAGGTTTATCAGACAGGAGCTTTGCTGAACAGCACTTACTGCCCACAACACTACTGGCCACAAACCTGTATCCTGTAGGTCCACCTTGCTGGTGTACGGTTACGGTATGCATACACTTTGTCCAGAAGTTTGTGGACAGTTACTCCAACAGAAGCAGGGTCAGCTCTTTTTATTTCCCTTGATTTCTGAAGAAGCAGTGAATGAGCAGGTGTCCCAATATTTTTGTCCATGTTGTGTATCAAGTCATTGTATACCTTTTTAATAAACTAGACCCTCAATCTGCTTTATTTGCCCCAATCTGCTTCTGGCAGCTTCTATCGTTTTGTGATGGAGGCGGAGGTGTCTTTCCTGGGCAACGACACGCTGTCCCCCGGCCCAGTGGCCCGCTTCACTGAAATCCCAGAATCCCCTCTGCTCACGCTGAACATGATCACACCGGAGAGCTGGATGGTGGAAGCAGTTCGGAGCTCTCATGACCTAGACAACATTCACCTACAGGAGGTGTGTGTGTGAGTGGGTGAATTGACTCAGACCTGTGATATGCTGTCTTGTGTTGTCTGATCAATGTTGGTGTGTATGGGTGTGGGGGGGGGGGTGTGGATGTGTGTATGGGTGGGTGTGGGGGGTGTGTGGGTGAATCGGCTGTGACCTATAACATGCTGTCTTGTGTTGTCTGATCAATGTTGGTGTGTGTGTGTGTGAACTGTAATATGCTGTCTTGTGTTGTCTGATCAATGTTGGTGTGTGTGTGTGTGTGTGTGTGTGTGTGTGTGTGTGTGTGTGTGTGTGTGTGTGTGAACTGTAATATGCTGTCTTGTGTTGTCTGATCAATGTTGGTGTGGGTGTGGGTGGGGGTGTGGGGGTGTGGGTGTGTGGGTGTGGGTGTGTGGGGGTGGGTGAATCGGCTGTGACCTGTAATATGCTGTCTTGTGTTGTCTGACCAGGTGGGTGTGGGTGTGCCGGGGGGTGTGTGGGGAATCGACTCTGACCTGTAATATACTGTCCTGTGCTGTCTGATCTCAGGTCAGTGGGGTGGTGAATGCAGAGTATGAGCTGGAGTACCTGCTGCTGGAGGGACACTGCTTTGACATGTCCACTGGTCAACCCCCCCGTGGCCTGCAGTTCACCCTGGGCATGAAGCAGGACCCTCTAATGCAGGACACCATCGTCATGGCCAACCTGGTGAGGCCAAACCACTTAACCCTTTCTAACCAAAAATGGAGATGCTGTGTGATGTTATGTGAAGTGATGTACACAGACACACACACACACAATCACACTCAGCTGAAGTTCTGCACCTTGTTCTTCAGGGTTACTTCCAGCTAAAGGCCAACCCAGGTGCCTGGATCCTACGGCTGCGGAAAGGCCGGTCCGAGGACATCTATCAGATTCAAGCGTGAGCATGGCTTAGTGTCCCTTACCTTAAAAGAAAGAGGATAGTTTCTCCACCAATCAGCCATAACATTAACACCACCTCGTTCTATCACCTCCACACACCATATAGGAGCACAGTGTAGTTCGGTAATTCCAGACTGTAGTCCATCTTCAGTGCCTCCACAGGACCCTACAGGACTGACCACCACCACAGCGCAGGAAACTCTGGATTTATAGAACCACACAGTGGAGCTGATGGAATGGACAATGAGTGTAGAAACAAGGAGGTGGTTTTAATGTTATGGATGATCGGTGTACTTTACATCTCTCATACATAACTTGTCTGATAGTTTTGGAACAGTAAGGTCGTCAGGTGTTTTGTTTTTATGCTATACTGCGGACTTGAACCCACCCAAGCGTCAATCTAATCCATACAAGCTCATCTGTTAAGCATGGTGGAGGTAGTGTCATGGCTTGGGTTTGCATGGCTGCTTCTGGAATGGTCCCTGTAATTCAGGGTGGTAGCAGCAGAATGATTTAAAAGGGGAACTTCACCAGGGGTCACCTGATCCGGGGCCAGAAGAGACTGAAGGTCTCGTGGTCATGGAAAATGTGAATTATGGCAGATTTTGGTGCCTAAAACCACACAAACCTCAGAGCTGTGTGCTCGTGGTTCCTAGAACCCGTGGAACTCCACTTGTTGGCTTGGTGAAACTGCAGAGGGTGCATGCTGAGCTCATGCTGAGGTGATATATAGAGCTTCCAGGACATTAGAAGTTCCTCTGCTTCGGGTTTCCTGGAGTGTGCGGACCTAAATGCATCAGAACGATCCCAAACGCTAAGATTTATTCCCCAACTTCTGCAGGTGAAGCTGGAAGGTGGTCTCATTTTTCACCTTGGCAGCACCATTGTTCATCTGGTTAACACTGGTGCAGCCTGGTTAAGAGAATATATATATGTGTGTGTGTGTGTGTGTGTGTGTGTGTGTGTGTGTGAGAGAGAGAGCGAGAAAGAACTTCTCTTTACTAACTCCTTCCTATTCAGCTCACTGATTGGAAGGACAGAAGGGAAGGATATGGTCAAAAGTAATGGGACACCTGCTCATTCATTCGTTTCTACTGAAATCAAATGAGATAAAAAAAAAAAAAGGGAATTTATCCTGCTTTTGTTGAAGGAACTGTTTGAGTCTCTACTGTCCAGGGAAGAAGGCTTTCTGCTACATTTTAGAGGAGCATTGCTGTGAGGAGCAGCTCAATGCTGGGGGGCTTTATACCCCTCTAGCCCCCGCCTGGCCTTATTAGGCAGCATGGTGACAATAGGTCCATTGTGTTGATCTGCTCCAAAGAGGCCTATTCTATTGGCTCTAGTTGTCTTCAGGGAAGCTGGACAAACTGTGTGTGTGTGTGTCTATGTGCACATCTGTGTCAGCAAAAGTTAAAGTAGCTGAATGCAGGATTTATTAGAAAGGGTGTCCACAGACTTTTGGACTTGGAGTGTGCCTGTTGGCCGACATTAGGTCATTTTTATTTGTGAGTGTGTGTGAGTCTGTGTGTGTGTGTTTTATATAATTTTATATATTTTTATTTTTATTATTATTTTTTTTTTAATAATCCTCCAGGCATGATGGCACAGACTCGCCTGCAGATGCTGGAGATGTCATAGTGGTGCTCAACAGCTTCCACAGCAAGATCATCAAAGTTCGAGTGAGTTTCCCCTCATCTGCATCCCTCAGAGCAACACAATCAGTGCTTCTGCTCACTAATTAGCAGGGGTGTCTGAATACTTTTGGACGCACTCTGAAATGCCTGAAAAGTCACAGCAAAAGCTTCCCCGTCTGCCCGACTTTTAGGTCCAGAAGAAGCCCGACAAACTTAACGAAGATCTTCTGAGCGAAGCAACAGAAAGCAAAGGCCTGTGGGATTCCATAACAAGGTACGTCCATCCAGCCCAGACGGGTGTGTTATTTAAGTAATTTTTTTTTTACAGTGTGTGTGCGGTCGGGTTTGTGCCGCAGTTAGGATTCCGAGACTTCGAGGAAATGTCGGATTTTTGACCCGGAGGGTGTATTTGCCTTTAGGCAGCTTAAAACGACCATCCTAGACCAGAGAGACGACGAAGAGGTTCTTTTAAATGAGCACTGATCAATAGGTGTGCACCGCTGGTGGGTTCTGACAGTTCTGCTGAAGTCTCTCCCGCAGATACTTTTCACCTTATGATTACAAGGTGTGTGTGTGTGTGTGTGTGTGTGTGTGTGTGTGTGTGTGTGTGTGTGTGTGTGTGTGTGTGTGTGTGTGTGGTTGTTTTAATGAACCTCTGTGTTAACTTTGTGATCTGTCTCTTCGCTCACTGCTGTCTGTGTGAAGTGTGTGGAGTACTTTGGAGAAAAGGTAGGGAGCTAAACCTTCAAAGCCATCCCATCCCACCCCCCTGTGTAACTCCTACTGTTGATAGACATGACTCCCAGTGCTTCCCACGGGTGCTGTTGTTGAAGGGCTAAATAACATCCATCTGATCCTGTCGTTCTGTATGACAGCAACTGGTCAAACGTACTGGTTCTGAAGTAGGAGTGTAGTAACCAGTGTAGCTTAAAGCATCAGGAGAAAAAAAAGGTTTGATCCCTGGTGATGCCAAACTCATCTGTGGTCAGGAGTCCCAGAAGGTCCCAATTGACCTTGTCTGTCTGGATGGGTAGGACGGCCCTCCCTCTCCCCTCTCCCAATCACGCCAGTGTGGGCATCGGCCCTGGTGACGTAGCTGGCAGTGGGTGTTCTCTTCCATTAGCAGCTGTTTGAAAAGGCATGGTGGGGCTGCAGGTAGCCTTCAGGTGGAAGTACTTCAGTCTCCCGTCACTGGTAGCACTGTGTGAACGGGGGGGTCTGAGAATTTGTAATGACTAATAATTCTAAAAATTCAATGAAATGTTGACATCCGTGGGGTTTTTTTGTTTGTTTGTTTGTTTGATTTATTTTGTCTATTGACAAGTAAACAATTTAGCATAATATTTCTGTTATAAAACAAAAGTGCCTTACTGTGGGCCGGAGTCTGAAAATGAAAATGTAGAGAGGGCTCCCTTTTTTAATTGGGAAGAGAATACGGCTAATTAAACCAATGTCCGCTTTTATTTCAGAAAATAAATGAAGTAAAAAAAAAGTGTTTGTTTTTCTACAGCAACAAGTAGTGACACGGTCTGTCCGTTTGTATTAGTGCTTTATTTGGACATGGCCTGTTTGATGCATGGGCCAGCAGATGCCAGTAAAGGCCAGCACCGCTGTGGGGAGAGAGCGCCATCTACCACACATGGAGAGAGCAAGGCCAATTGTGCTATATATATATATATATATATATATATATATATATATATATATATATATACTTCTAGTGGTTGGGGTAAATATATATATATATATAAATTTTTTTATTTTTTTTTATTTTTTTTAATATATATAAATATTTATTTATTTATTTATTTGACATATACATTTTTTTTAACCTCAGCAGTTTTTCCAATAAAAGTCAACTTTTTTTTTATTCATGTCCTTGATTTTAGAAGACACAATAAAAGAGCAGATGTCCCAATACTTTTGTCCATATAGTGTAACTGTGAACACCGCCTTGCAGACTCATGCATGGTGAACAGTGTGTATGTGCTTCTGTAGCTGCAGTAGGAATACTTACTGTGTGTGTGTGTGTGTGTGTGTGTGTGTGTTTTGCAGTCTTACAGGCAGCTCCAGTGTGGAGGAAGGGGACAAGAAAAAGGAGGATGTGCTGAACATCTTTTCAGTGGCCTCTGGACATCTGTACGAGCGCTTCCTGAGGTAGGATGCCCGACACAGAGAAGACATTTACATAAACACCCGACACAGAGGGGACAGACACACACACACACACACACACACACTGTTGTTTTACGCTCGTCCTCCCCCTTCGTTCATCCTCAACTTTCTGTTTTTCAGAATTATGATGCTCTCGGTCCTCCAGCACACCAAAACCCCCGTCAAGTTCTGGTTTCTGAAGAACTATCTCTCACCATCCTTTAAGGTAGTGTGTGTGTGTGTGTGTGTGTGTGTGTGTGTGTGTGTGTGTGTGTGTGTGTGTGTGTGCTTTAACCCTTACTACATGTACGCCAATCAGCCAAAACATTAAAACCCCTGGCAGCTGAAGAACATTAATGATCTGGCTCCAGTGGCTCCCGTCAAAGGGGTGGATCTACATGCTGGGCAGCGAGTGGACAGTCAGTTCCTGAAGGTGATGGAGGTGCTGAAGCAGGAAAAATGGAAAAGCGTAAGAATCTGAGACAAGATCTTTGACAAGAACCAAACTGTGATGTTCTAGATAGACGACTGGAGGGTCATCTCCCTCTCCAGAACATCAGGCAGGCAGGTCTTGCATGCTGTCCCTGGTTTGCAGTGGTCAGTAGCTACCAAAAGGAAAGGGAAGACAACCAGTGAACCGGGCAAGCGACGGGGTCGCTGCCACCTTCAGAGGCGGGAGTTCATGCCTGGATGGGTCAGAGCTGGTTTGGACCTGCCCAGTATGAGATGGATGGTTTTAATGTTATGGCTGATGAGTGTAGGTATACATGTGTCTAAAATATAATGAATCTGAAAAACAGCAACTTTACAGGAGGAGGAAAAAACCTTCTTCACTTTCAATAGAAGTCAATGTAAAAACAAAATATCCCAGGTCACTTTGGAGCATTTCTATTGGTCCGTTCTTCAGGAAGGTTTCACACAATGTAAAGAACAACTGCCCGATTCACATGATGTCAAAAAGTGAAAATGGCCAAATGAAAGACGCGTATGGGACGTACTATACTTGCAGATATTTGCATATGTAATACATATGGGACACACATGAATGACCCAATGACCTCACGTCTATAAAACTGTACCACCCATGGTCCTAAACCCTGGCCGGTTCCATCACGTACAACAGAAATGACCAGAGGTTCATTTGGGCATTGTGTAAGTGGCACAGCAGTTAGGGCTCCAGGCTAGTGATGACCAGGTTATGGGTTCCATACCCGGGCAAGCTCGGCAAGCTGCCACCATTGGCTGCCCACCACCCCGGGCAAGTGTGCTCACTGTTGTGGTGTGTTTGTGCTTGTGTGTACAGGAATCCATTCCCCACATGGCTGAGGCCTATGGCTTCCAGTATGAACTGGTGCAGTATAAGTGGCCCCGCTGGCTGCATCAGCAGACGGAGAAGCAGCGCATCATCTGGGGCTACAAGATCCTCTTCCTGGACGTACTCTTCCCTCTAGCTGTGGATAAGATCATCTTTGTGGACGCTGATCAGGTTTGGGACAGAAATAAGACTGTGTGTCTCTCTCAACCAATCGGAGAGCTCTCCCGGTGTCCAGGTGCTGGACTTGGACTTACTGTGTTTTACTGAACTTCTATCACTCCTAGATTGTCAGGGCAGATCTGAAAGAGCTGAGGGACTTGGATCTGGAAGGCGCCCCCTACGGGTACACGCCGTTCTGCGACAGCCGGAAAGAAATGGAGGGCTACCGCTTCTGGAAGACTGGTTACTGGGCCTCACACCTGGCCCATAGGAAGTACCATATCAGGTCGGTTTGAGAAAACGGACGTTAAACAAGGGCCCAAATCAAATGGTGTCAATAGTGTCCTGTGTTCAATGCCCCCCCCCCCCCCTCTCTTTTACAGTGCCCTCTACGTGGTGGACCTGAAGAAGTTCAGGAAGATTGCAGCAGGGGACCGCCTTCGTGGACAGTACCAAGCCTTGAGCCAAGATCCCAACAGCCTTTCCAATCTGGACCAGGTCAGCGCACTTGCATGGCTTATTTATTTATTTATTTATCTTTTTAAATGTCATGAAATATCGCCGTGCTCCTCAAGAGTTTCAAGACATTTCTGTCGTGCTGCTGACAGGACCTTCCCAACAACATGATCCATCAAGTGGCCATCAAGTCCCTTCCTCAGGAGTGGCTGTGGTGCGAGACCTGGTGTGACGATTCCTCCAAACCCACTGCCAAGACCATCGACCTGGTACGTGCCCCTGCTGCTAAAAGCCGTCTGCCGGGACGTGTTCGGGTTCTGCAGGGCTAATGTTGCTAACAAGCAATAGAAGCATTGTGCTAACTGCATGCCTCAACCTTGTGGAGGTGTTCAAGTAAGCACTCACGGACTTAGTGCTGTGGGTTCTGACCTGTATGACCAGAGGTCATCATCTCGGGTCCATGTAGGCCAGAGGGAAGCGAGGGTCCAGGTTAGTGTCTACAAGAGGCTGTGTTCATTTTTACAGCAGAGATTGTAGAATACAGGGCTGTACGGCATTAGCATGCATGTTTTACACCCCTACGCCCACTCTGACCTTTACCGGGGGCGCTGTGGACTAGAAAGAAGCTTTGCGGCATGAGCAATGAGAGGTGTTCGTGTTTTTTTTTTTTTTTTTGTTGTTGTTGTTTTAAAGCTACTTGCAGCTTCTTGCTTTCTGTAACAGAAACCAGGTCATTTATGAGTTCAGTCTGCAGCCAGAGACAGGCTAGCCATAGCTGAACCCTAGAATCCCACAAATTAGGACCACCTGATGGCTCATTAATCAGCAACTGGTCATAAAAACAAGGGCCGGGTCTCACCTGAACTGAACCTTACCCTAACCCTAACCCTTACCCTAACTCTGCACCTGTTTTTAGAAGCTCCATAACATAGACGGGACTGTAGGGTCCCTAGCTGTGTCTAAAACTGCGCCCTATTCCCTATCCCCTACACTGTATACTGACCACTGTACAGAGCTCTACCATAGGGAACAGAATTGGACAAGGTAGTGAATGATTGTGAAGAGTGTGTGTGTGAGCGAGCGAGCTCAATGCATTAAAAAAAACAAACAAAAAAAACACCCAATAGTAAATAACAGATAATTCAGCGTTTCAGTAACAGCAGACCAATCTAACATGGTCTAATAAAAAAACAATTAAACTGCTGATCTCCTAATTAAATTTATAATTTATAGATTTTAAGTTATTTTAGTAATTTTTCAATACACGTTATAATTTTATATGCACTTAAACATTTTATTGTTTTTATATGCATTAAAATGTTGATATGCAAGTCATATTTTAATGCATTATTGTTTTGTTTTTTTCATTTAAATGCTCTAAAAAAATTTTTTTTTTTGATAGACATAAGACATGAAGGAACTACACATATAAATACTAGCTTACCTTTCTAAGCAGTGCAGCATCACTGCAGCAGAACGGTGTACAGCTATACTGCAGTACTGCGTGCTCTCGGCCGGGTTAACCAGTACAGGGATTAGTCAGATCTCCCAGCAATGTTGCAAAATTTGGCAGGAAACCGCCCAATCTGGCAACAGTGGTCACAGAAACAGTCTGGGCATTGGTCTTCCTCAGAGAAGCTGCATGCAAATCCTCAAACCAGGCGACGCAATGGGTTATGGGTTTTTCATGTTTATTTATAAAGTACACCCTTTGTACGCTACGTATTATGGTGCATTGTGGGATTGCTGCGGTGCGGAACCCCGAAGTAGTGCACTAAAAAGTGAACAGGACACAGCTACTCTGTTTGCTCACTGCTTCTTCGAGTACGTGGCAGACAGGCTTTGTGAGATTGGCAAAACAGCACCACCAGTGGATGCGAGCTGTAGTGCGAATCGTAATATATATATATATTTTGTCCGACTTCTGACAGAAAATAAAAGCGTAAGCTGTAAACAAACAATCAAAAAAAATGTTGCCATGGTTACATCAGCCAGTCCATCAACATGTGGTTTTTAAAACACCCATGCATTCCTGATTAGGCATCAAGATTTATTTATTTATTTATTTTTTCTCTGCCTTTTCGTTAATTAGCCAGCTAATTGGATGCACTGCTAATAAACGTTGTGTCCTAATAGAAACCATGTTTAGGTAATTACGTTAATTGCGTTAAATGTGCTGATATTTGTATTTCTCTCTGACATTTTGGTCAAATCTGGACACTTCTTAGGTGACACTGTTCAGTTATTCCGAATAACCAGAAGCATCAAAAGCTAAAGCTAATTCATGCAGCTAATTCTGACCGGTCAGGAGGAAACTGAAATAATTAATGGTCGGATATCTTCATCACCACTACCCGACCTGAGCGTCTCTCTCTCTCTCTCTCTCTCTCTCACCCACACACACACACACACACACACACACACACACACAGCCGAGAATAGCTTTCTCATTTACACTCTCGCCTCCCAGGCTGCCAGCTCTGGAAGCTGCAGTGGGAAATGTCTCATTAGCGGGAGCTGCAGTCTGAGCTGATGATTAGCGCTGACTTCCTTTAGCTGGACTTCATTTCCAGCAGCGCTGACCAAAACAGTACAATTACCTTTTCTCCTTTTACTCTCCTTTTACCACCTGATCTCTGATCTTCGTCAGATTACTGCTCCAGGAACAGGTGGGAGGTGTACCACCAACAGCCATAACATTAAGACCACCTAATGCCTAATGTAGTGTAGGTCCCCTTCGGCCCGCCGAAACAGCTCTGGCCCATCGAGGTCAGGAGTGAACTCCACAAGACCGCTGTAGGCTGTCCTGTAGTATTATGCAACGCACCTGGGATACCATAGCAGGGGCCCAGCCAGGATCTAGAAACTCTCAAGCAACCACCATACAAACCACCTGGGATACCATAGCAACCATCTGTCAACATATTATCTACCACCTAGCTGCGACCTTGCAATAAACCTCATATACTAGATCAACTGCCTAGCTACCACAGAGAAAAGCAGAAGCAGCTACTAAGCAACTCCATAGCAACTGCATAGCAACCACCTGGGATACCACAGCAGCTGCCTAACTACCCCTTAAGCAACTACTAAACAACTCCACAACAACCACCTAGCAATACTACAGCACCCATCCAGCGCATCCACCTAGGATACCAAAGCAACTGCTAAACAACTCCATAGCATCCACCTAGCAATACTATAGCAACCACCTAATGACCCTATAGTAACCACCGCCTAGAATACCACAGCAACTAATAAACAACTCCACCCAGCAACACTATATCAACCACATGTCAGCTACCTAGCAACCACCTAGAAACACCCAAGCAGCCACTTAGCTACGTCTTTACTTTCAGATGTTGCTGTTGTATCTCTTAGCGTGTACAGCTGTCCACAAGGGGGTGCTCAAAGCGTCATTTGGGGTTATTTTGGTTTTGCTTTTTGTTTTTTACTGCAGTGGAGTGAAAGTGAGTTACGCTCCTAGACAGCAGGGGGAGCCCAGGAGCAAATATGACCAAGGGCTGTGATTGAGGTTAGCCTTTTTGTGTTGATTCTCTGCAGTGCAACAACCCCAAGACCAAAGAGCCCAAACTGAGCGCGGCCATGCGCATCGTGCCCGAGTGGTCCGGCTACGACAGCGAGCTCAAACAGCTGCTGAAACGGGTACAGGAGCAGAACCGGGAGGCATCCCGCGCAGGACCATCGGCAACACCAACACAGAGCCAGGGTGAGTGTTTATGTTAGCGGTCAGGTAATCTTGCCTTCCAGAAACTCAAGCAACTGCTAGGCAACACCATACCAACCATATGGGATACCATAGCAACCATCTATCAACATCATACCCCACATCTCCCACGTAGCACATCATGGAACACCACCTAGCTGCTACCTTGCAATATACCTGGTATACTATAGCAACTGCCTAGCTACCACTTAGAAAAGCTGAAGCAGCTACTAAACGACTCCGTAGCAACTGCATAGCAACCACCTGGGATACCACAGCAGCTACCACCCTTCGCCCACTGTCACAGTCATATCAGAATATTATGACTACCCCGGTATAGAATGAACTAGCCATGATCCAGAAACTCTTAAGCAACCACTAGGCAACACCATACTAACCATATGGGAGACCATAGCAACCATCTATCAACATCAATCTCCCACATAGCACCTGGTATACCTGGTATACTAAAGCAACTGCCTAGCCACCACTTAGAAAAGCCGAAGCAGCTACTAAACAACTCCGTAGCAACTGCATAGCAACCACCCTTCACCCACCGTCATATCAGAACATTATGACCACCCCTACGGGGCTTGCAATGACCGGGTTTGCTGCACGTATAAATAAGCGAGCACACCAGTCAGTTGTAGCAGATTGCAGAACCATCGTTATGGTGGGCAAAGGGTGCGACCTGGATTATATGGATCGAGCCACTTTTTAAATATTTCTAGGACCATTTTAAGAGGTTCTGGTGCCGAATAACCCAAAGGTTTAGAGGTTAGAACTCTTTCACCAATCAGTCCCATAGAAAACCATTGCCCCTAGCAATCTGCAGCACAGCCAGGCTTCCAGCTCCTCAACCGATCATGAGCTGGAGTCACCGACTACTTGAAACCATGAAGGAGCGCTCGATCGGGTGGAGCTCTGGGGATGGCAGGAGGTGCATTCAGACGAACCGGTGTAGAGAGTAAGGAGACAGACACCACAGACACAAGCGTACCTTTTTTTAACCTTTTATTTTTCTACACAGGGAGTCAGCGGGATGAACTCTAGCACCCGTCCGAGAGGAGGCTGGAGCTGCTCGCGGCTCGAACTCCTCCACCACTACATAGAGAAGAACATTTCCCATTAAACTGCTCTACCGGAAAGTATTCGACTGGAGCCTCAGCTTTAGCAGGACTGGGACGAGACTGGAGCACTAAACAAAACCCTCATTTTTAAGCAAATATCATCGTTTTCTATTTATGGACGCTGGTGAGAGGAGAGTTTATAATAAAAAGGTAGAAAAGGTGGATTTTTTCCATTAAAAACAAAAAAATACATACAGAAACCACTTTTGGAAAAATTCCCAGCGGTCAGAGACATCATGTGATCATCATGTGAAAATGCTACTTCTTGTACCTTTAACCCTTTCTCTCTTTTTTTTTTTTTTTTTTTTTTTTTCCCCTTTCTATGTCTACTGTACATAAATGTATGCCTTTCGGGAAACTGCAGAGAGGAGAGAAAGGGTCAAGCACGGTCAGGCATCTACTTGGGGCCAGTTTCTATATATATATATAATATATAAATTAGATTTGCACTGGTAGCACATAAGGAAAACATGGCCTTCGCTTTCCTCACATTCCTCTGGAGACGGCACACGCCGGTATTCCGACATTCCATCATTCCAAGCTCACTCCGGGCTCTTCTGTTGCTCCACTCAGTCGTGTTTACAATAAGAAGGGTTGCTGAAGTGAAGTCCTGCACCGTTCGGAATTGGAACGGTAAAACTATGGAGTTCTGTGGAGCTCCGGGAAGGATACAAGTCTACATGTCTACATATACAAATCTACATGGGTTTTTCTGTTTAAAACAAACTAAATGATTTGTATATGATTGATTGATGAAGTGAATGATTTGAGAATTAATTTGAGTTTTTAAAAAAATTAATTAATAAATAAATAAATAAAATTCCCAGGCACTATGCAAGGAAAACTTAAGCGCATTACCCACTCTACCCTGTAGATGGCACCAAATGAGCTATTCAGGATTATGTCCCCAAGCCAACTGTTCAATGTTTAGGGGTTCTGGAAGTTGTGTGTCTGTGATTGGGACTATTCTTTCGGACATTAGGTGCTATGTAGAACTTTATTTTGAACATTTGAGTTTTATTTTCCCAAATCCTAAAAAAATCATTTTTAATCATTTTATTATTATATATTTTTTTTACTTAATTACATCCTATTCAGGAGCTATGTTTATATTCCTGTGGTACAAAGTGTAACTCCACATCCTGCCTCATCACGACCATCGGAGTTGCCTCTGCTGGAATACTGCTGGAGAAGTCAATTTTTTATATGAAGGAAAGAAATGATGCCTGTGGGCCGACGCCAAAGCTGAGGAAGCGCTAGAGTTTACCCCTCTGCCACCGTGGAACTCCCACCCTCTCACCCAGCGTGTGTTTAAGTGTCGGTGTCTGAAGAAGTGAAAAATGCTGTATTCTGTTTGACGTCCAGCGTTCAGTGGATTTTCTCAGGAATAAAAAGTGTGTTATCATTCCTCCAGGATCTGCTCCGCCCTGGGTGGAGGGCCTGTTCGATTATAGCCATGGTTGCGGTCATGTTGGGTCAGTTAGGCTGTCAAGGAAGCGGAGAGTGTGTGTTGTTTAGTGTCTGCTCCAGCTTCATCTTGCTTTATAAAGGATGACCATGCGAATTTTTTTAAAGAGGCCGGACCTTTCTGGCGACTTCACCACCCAGCCTGCTTGGACCGTTCTATATCCCAGGCCGAGGCCCCGGAAAGTTCGCTACATTTCCATGGTGCCCAACCCACCCGTCGTATGCACGCACTGAGAACTGTGGGTAATCGTGGGCCGAGAAAGATACATCAGTTGCATTCAAAGTGGTCCTTCACTTCGAAACAGCCTTTCATGACGTAGCAGCCGATAAACGCCTTATTCTGCCACGCCCACTTTCAAGACCGTTTCTTACGCTTGAGTTTACAATTCTGCTCATTTCGTATCGGATCGTCTTCAAAGCGAAGGCCGTCTAAAATAGGCTACTGCTGTGGACACGTAAAGTAGCATCGTAAGGTAGCTAGCGTCCTTTGTTTAACGGATTGGGGAAAATTAGATAATAAATAAGTAAAAAAATTAAAAAGCAACAACACATGGACAACAGTCTAAGCAGGTTGTGGGGTGACGTCACCAGAAAGGTCCCGCCTCATAAAAAAATGAATAATAAAACGAACATTTTTAACGAACTCCGCTCCAGAGGCTTCGTTTTCTACATTTCCATGGTGCCCAACCCACCCGTCGTTTTCCCACTTCTCACATTTGTGGTTTGAAAATACAGATTTGAATAATATAATAAGAATTAATATGTAAACGAACTCTGGGGGCTTCGTTTTCCGACATTTTATGGAGTCTTCGGAGTGTGAGGTACCCTAAGATTCCCAAAGAAAAATAAAAAGACCCGTGTCTATGGTTGAAGGTGCTAAATTTAAAACCCACCCAGACGTCTAGACGTCTGCTATTACCGTTTAGTGGAGGGAAAACTCTCTTAAGAGTCTCCGGTGAAGCTTCAGACGCTATATCGACTATATTTTAAGACAAATTTCTTCCTAAAACTCTGGTGAAACAGTGTCTCAGACAGTGACCTCAATTATTTGCTGTCTGTGGGGCTGCTTTTAGGGGCAGTAAACTCTTCAGACGTCTGGTTTTCCATTACCACCAATGTGAGCAACTCTCTGTAAGACATTCCAATATCCATCAACAGTGATGTAAGACCTTCGCCACACGTTTGTTAATTAAATAAGCCTCGATTTATTTCTGTATTTACAATTTGCATTATTTAATTTATAGAAAAATAGTGTCATTTCCTATGTACACAATAGTCTTATAGGAATGGATGAAAAAGGTCACCAAGTGTGCATAGAGCTTGCTTTGGAAAGAACCGCTCACTCTCAACCATCAGAAGATCCCTGAGGAAAGAGGAGTTGCTTCAAATAATACAGCTCGGGACCACTTTAGCAAGTTGGGGGACGGGGGACGAGGGGACGAGGGAGGTTCCACCCCCACCAAAGTAGGCCATCTTAATGCCACGGCAGCATCTGCAGCCACGTCTGTGGCTAGTTCCTGTCAATTAGTATCAGAAGGTCCCGGTTCTCTTCTGCACGACCTCATGTCCTCCTGGGTCACCTCAGTTGAAGCCGAATTTGAAGTTGAAGGGTCCGGAGCCGAAAGGATTGAAGCCTTGGAAGCTCTCCCAGCCCCCGCGGAAGTGATGGTGGTGGTGGCCTCCGCCCTGCTGGCTCTCTGGGTCCAGGGGGTCCTCACCCTGGTCAAACTTACTCCTCATCTCTGGGGAGGAGCAGAATTGAGAAGGTCTGTTAGAGCACTTGGGGTTTTTCTTGAGTACACTACCTGTCCAAAAGTTTGTGGACACCTCTTATAATGAAGAATGCTTTCAGATACTCTCAGTCCCTCTAGAGAAGTACTGCCAATAGAATAGGACTCTCTGGAGCAGATAAACATTGAAATCTACTGGCACCATGCCTAATGCAGTGAGCTGTGGTGCAGTAGAGCTGCGGTCTCTGGAATGATGGATGGTGCTCCATCCAATACTTTTCCAACACCCTGACCTCACTAACCCTCGTTACTGAATGCAATCAAATCCTCACAACAATGCTCCCCCAAAATCTAGTAGAAAGCCTTCTTCTTCCCTGGACGGTAGAGACAGTTGCTCCAATAGAAGCAGGATCAACACCCTCAATCTCATAAACAAATAATGCACAGGTGTCCAAATACTTTTGTCCATAAGCGACAAAATGAACACATTTAAGGTTATAATGATCGTTTGTGCTTGGATACAATACCATACGGCCAATCAGAACATAGACTATTTGCATATATCTTAAAGGCCTCAAAGAGACAGCAACCAAAAGGCCCTGTAAAAGAGTCTTGCAGACTGAAACAGAATTATTCTATTGTTAATCCACTTCATTAAGCATTAGCCGGCTCACGCAGAACTCGGCAAGCGGCCGACTTTGTTCTCGAGTGAGATTTATCTCCAGACCAAAAACAAACCTCAGAATAAAGCGAAATTGGCTTAATTCTGGCCAGAACTACAGTATGACCCGATTGCAGCTCCAGTGAGATAAAGAGCGGGTAATTGTGTGAGCCAGGGTTTGAAGATAATTCCCTTAAACTAAATGAACTACATTTCCATTAAAAGAGTGAATCATTTCCACCATGAAACCTTTTTACAGTGTTTACCTGGATCGGTGAGCACTTCTTTGGCCTGTGCGATGTCTATGAACTTCTTCTCTGCCTTTTTCTTATCTTCAGGATCCTGGAAATTGTCCGGGTGCCACTGTTGTGCCAGCTTCCTGTAAGCTTTGATGATCTCCTTCTTCTGGGCTGTCCTATAGAATGCAGGTATTGTAGGTGTTAAGTGTGGCAGATGTTAAAGCCCCTGGAACACACTGAATTTCTTTTGTAGAATACGAAACATGGGCGTTCAGTGGAGCGATCAGATCAGCGCGGCCTGGGCGTGGTCTTAATATTCTAATGAACGTGTGTGTGACCGACACCCCTCCATCACTGGTGAACAATTTTACAGTGGTGGTGAATGATTTCACATATCTTTAGGGTTTAACAGAATTCCCAGCCCATATACAGATACACAAGCCAATGGCGCTATACAGACCTAGCTCCGCCCCTTCGCAGAGGAGCAGCCCGGCTAGCTCTCGGCTCCCTCTCGGCTCTACAAGGTCTCTACAAGACCTGCACTCTGCCCCATGGCTAGCTAGCTCTCTAGAATGCTTTCTAACGAAGCTTTAGCTCGCCAGGATGCCCAGACCCGAAACGGGGGCGGAGCCATATAGACCTTGTGATTGGTCAGGGTTATGCTGACGTAAACCTGACCCACTTTTAGGACTGCCCATTCCACATGGAGAGCAGAGCAATACTGGGGGGAAATCCAGCAGACATTTATTAGACTGGGTAGACATTCATAAGACAGACTTTGCACTGGGGGGTCCTGAGGGGCCCTGAGGGGCCCGATTCTTCAACTTCGTTAGAAAGAAAACTTAGGTTTTAGGTTCCCGGGGACTTCATACATTGTCCCTCACCTCTTCACACCCAGGATCTTGTAGTAGTCTCTCTTCTGCGACTGTTTGAGGAGGCGATTCGCTCTGTCCAGCCCTTCCTTTATCTCCTGGTCATTATCGCTGTACTTCTTGGCGCTCTCGAAGTCTTTAATGGCTGCGGAAACGAGATGGTTTTAGGTAAGGCTGGGTGAGGTAGCAGAAATATGACATTAACAAAACGCAGATGGGATGTGGGATGTTGGCATGGGCAAAACGCACCAGGATACTTGGGATAATGGCTGATAACTAGCCATGGATATCAGCTCTGCAGAGTTTGAGCTGGGTGTCGTTTACTGACTTATTATAAATGATCTAAATGTGCCCTTTTTGATCCATAATTGCCCAGAGAGTGAACAGAAATGTAGTTGGTGTCTGTAAGAATGGGAAATCTGGACGGTACAGACTCCACATTCAACGTTACCTTCTTCATATTGCTCGTCTTGGAGGTAAGCTTCCGCTCTGTCTTTCAGAGCATTCACATTCTCGGGGTCTAATTCGAGGACCTCGCTGCACACCGGGATGGCTCTGGAACCCTGCTGATCCTGTGACCAGACAACACCACAATAACAACATTTGCATGCTGCAGACTTAATATAATAAACATAATTATATTAAGTCTTAAACATAATTAGCAGAACAGGGTGTTTTTGTATATATAATATGGGCTACATGATCAAAAGTATTGGGACACCTGCTCATTCATTGCTTCTTCTGAAATCAAGGGTAATAAAGAGTTCATCCTGCTTTTGTGGAGTAACTGTCTCTACTGTCCAGGGAAGAAGGCCTTCTACTAGATTTTGAAGGAGCATTGCTGTGAGGATTTGATTGCATTCAGCAACAAATGCATTAGTGAGGTCTGGATGTTAAATGATCACCGCCTCACCTCATCATCCCCAACTCATCCCAAAAGTATTGGACGAAGCTTCATCCATCATTCCAGAGAACACAGTTCTTGCACTGCTCCACGGCTCAATGCCGGGGGGCTTTATACCCCTCTACTAGCCCATGCCTGGCATTATTAGGTAGCATGGTTCCGATAGGTTAATCATTGTTTATCTGCTCCAGTGGGTAGCTGAATGCGTTCTTCACTAGACAGGGTGTCCACCAACTTTTGGACATGTAGTGTACCTCTGCGGTGTGCAGACAGAGACACCTGGTGGCCGAAAGTGGAATAATCACTCACCTTCGAGAGACAGTGGCAGATGCGCTCTTGGGCTTGGAGCGCGTACTGAGGCACGTTGGGGTCCGTCTTCATGACCGACTCGTATTTACTCACTGCATCGCCGTACCTGAGAACGAGAGACAGGATGGCCATTGGAGCTTCTTCAGAGCCTGCCCACGAGCCCCTAAAACTCTGCAACAGTCTACTTCTCCCACTGACTGGTTGGACAGATTATTTATATATATATATATATATATATATATATATATATAGAGAAAATGGGTGTCTGGATATTTTTGGACAGGAAGTCCAATGCCACTAAGCTCTGTGTGTGTGCGTTCATTAGGATACAGTGCTGACGGGACGCACCTCTGCTGCTGGATCAGTTCCTCAGCAGATAGGATCAGCTTGTTGAGCTTCTTCACCCGCTTGTAGTGGCTGAAGCACTCCTTGTGGTCGGGGTCCAATTTCAGGCACTCTCGCACCTCGCTGCAGATACAAACACCATGCTGCTTTAGCATATACACCACAGCACAGAGGTTTTTGGCCCCATTCCCATAATTCACATCATCGTCTCTTAGCAGTACGAGAGCTCTTACTGGAGAAACGTCAGATCCCATTAGAACAGATGCAGGTAAAGGAAATACAGTAAAAAGCAAGTCTGAGGTTCCAGGTTTCTTACTTGAGGGACATCTCATGGTCTCCTAGGTTGTAATAGATGGTGCTGAGCTTGTAGAAGGCCTGCGTGTTGTCGTTTCTCAGCTTGGAGGCGGCTTTGAGGTCACTGATGGCTTTGCCCATCTCGCCCAGCTGTATGAAACACTCGGCGCGCATTTCCCTGGAGGCCACGTCCCACGCGCTCGTCTGATGGATGCAGAAACACAGTCAGTCAGGCAGTGGCACCTACTGTGCCAGGGCTGTGTGGCAGGTGGCAGCACAAGGTAGGTGGTCATTTAGTAGGAGCTATTTAGTAACCAAGTAGGGTTTACCTTGATGAGCCGAACCCCCTCCCCCCCAGTTGACCCTAGATGGACTAGTAGGTGGGCTGCCAATTAGCCCACTAGCACTAGCAGTGCTCCCAACACTAGGATGGCTCTTCCGATACATGCAAAGCCAGCCAGCCAGCACCTCTTTTTAAACTAGCCAGTCGTTGGACATGCTTGGAGGAAAGTGTCAGGTCCCCAGTTCCACCACACCAGCTGACAGACGCCTGTGCAAGTGATGGGGGAGAGAAAGAGCGCCATCTACCGCCACCCAGAGAGAACACAAAAAGCAATAGTCCAGCGCTAAATCAATTTAGCATGACTGATCGCTGACCTCAGACGCAGCTGACCAGCCAGGCACGTTTGGTATCCGAGGTGTGCTTCTTCAGCTGACAATAGGAATTGCCTGGCTGATCTCGCTAATGACCACTGGACTTGGACTGTCACCAATCTCATCTCACCTCGCCTAACTCAGGCTGCGTTTTCCATCATAACGATTTCTGGGCGATCTGGACGCCCCAATGTTACCGTACATTACAAGTCAAAAGTTTTAGAACACCCCCAATTTTGTCAGTCGTCCACTGGCAGGCAAACCACCTTAACCCTTACTTCCTCAAACCTGCAGATCCAAGTCTTCTATTCACAGCTGAAACTGAGGCTCGCTCCAGTGTCCAGAGCTGCTGAGCTACAAGGTGCTACAAGCCGTCCATCACACAAGCTGCTGTTGACTCTCAGACATGCTGTTCTGATGCTGTTGTGGATTTGAGGGTGTCGGACCTCTTCGGTTTTCTCCAGTATGCAGTCTAGAAGTCTAGAAAGCTGTCCTCCACACACTCGGGCTTTAGTAAGGCTTCTAAAGGAAGGATCCTCCAATGCTATTTTCAAGACATTATGAGGGCTTATGCCTGAACGTGCAGTGTTGTGTAAATACTGGACGCTTGGGCGTCTGAATCGGTCGCATCAATTTTCAAAGCTTCATTTATTTCCTTTGCTACAAACAGCTGTATTTTCTGCTTGACGACTTTTAGAGGTTATTCACTGGACTTGGAACGACTTAAATGTCAATAGCCGAGGAAAAACTGGAAAAATGTGTGCAGGAGATGTCAGCAGAGCCAGCAGCGGCTCTCGTCAACTTACGTCAAGGATCACGTCCAGGTGTGACACTGCTGAGTTGTAATCGCTGCGATCGAAATCGCTCCGGGCTTGGGTCACCAATCTTTGGATTTCATCCGATTTCTTCAGCTGGCTCTGGGCTTCCTGCTCCTCTCGGCTGCTGGGGCTGGATTTCAGCTGGAAAACGGAGCGAAATAACAGACTGTATTTAATAAGCCCTGCAGTTTCGGAGGCAGGGAGCATCTTTCATTTCCTACTCAGTTTAAAGAGGAAAGCTCATCGCTTCTCCACTTTGGTGGAAACAAACAGATGGTCGAGCGATTTAGGAAGCTCTGAGAATGAGTGCATTTTCATTTACTGCAATTACAATTCCTATACCTTAGGGCTGGGCGATATGGTAAAAATACTATATCGCGATATTTACAGACTCACGATACACAATATTTATCACAATACATGTAAATGTATTGACACAGACTCAAGTAACTAGTAACTCACCACTTTCTTGAAATCACTCTCCGCGTCATCGAGCTTCCCCTGCTTCAGCAGTAGGTTCCCCCTCTGAAGTCTGGCCTTGGAGTGGAGACAGAGCACAGGCTGCAGTTAAACAGACACACGCAACCGCTTTCAGCTCACGCGTTTCAGGACGGGGCAAAACTTACTGATGTGAAATCAGGCTTGAGCTCGATGACTTTGCTGAGGTCCGGCAGAGCGGATTTGGACTTTCCCATGGCCAGGTACACGGTGGCTCTCCTGTAGTAGGCCATGTAGTTTTTGGGGTCTCCATCTGCACAGAAGACCGAGGGCAGTGACCATGGGGTTAAAAATCAGGCCAGAGTATTATTATTATTATTATTATTATGGTGGAGGGGGGCAAAACCTCACCAACTCACCTACAGCTGCGTGGAAATGGGAAAGCGCGTCGGCCAGCTGTCCGGCAGCAAGCAGCTTCTTCCCCATCTCCAGATGCTGCTCAACGCTGTTGCCCTTTCCGCAGATCACTCCTGTAAACACAACCAATACAACCACAATGACACACACACACACACACACACAGTGAAGGACATCCTAACAGCGACACATATGATTATCAGTTGCTTTGCTGAATAAACAAACACTAATCTAATCTGACCTGCCCGATTTGTGAGCGTCCTCCAGAAATGTGGCCATACTAGTTACCTAGCCAAGCAACCAGATATCTGCCACGGCACTGCTTTACACGTTCAGCATATTGCAACACCTAGATCACCACTAACCTATACCTAAACGGCAGTGCAGAGCTGGGCAATATGCCGATATTTTATTGTATCGTGATAAATGCCGTTATCATGATAACAATATGCCTTTCTAATCATATGGAGGAGACTGTTAGTGCTTAATAACCACTGATCAGCTGCAGGTTTCATTACGAACAGTGTGATTAGACTGAACGGTTAATTAGATGAAGCAGCAGATGTCGAATAAAAATCTCATAAATAATATCATATCAAAAGGTCTTTAAATATCGTGATGATGTATTTACACCATATCGCCCAGCCCTACCGCAGTGCCTTCCGCATTAGCTTGCTGCACAGTGGGCGCTGGTCACTGTCCAGTCCATAGGGATCAGTGGGCAAAGGACGCTACCCACGGGACGGGACACTGATCCACCCAGTCCGATCCACCCGGCCTGATCCACCCGGCCTGATCCACCCGGCCCGATCCACTCGGCCTGATCCAGTCTTAACACCCCAACACCATGTCTGTCAGTCAGTCAGTGTCACCCCCCTCACCCAAATACTACCTGCCTGCTCTGTGGTGGTAGTGGTAGTGGTGGTGGTGGTGGTGGTCAGTCCTGTGGGGTCCTGACCATTGCAGAACAAACAGGGTGAAAGGAGGCTGATGATAAAGTCTGCAGAGAAACATCTGGACACAGTCTGGACTTCTAGAGCTACCACAGGGTCAGTGGAGAAGATGTCAGGGTCAATGAATGGGTGTTTTTAATGGGGTCATATTTTCCCTTCTACTGCTGCCCACTGACAGCTTGAGGACACGTCTGCTCCCCTCAAGTTCCCCAGGCTGCGCTATGCTAAGCTAAGCTAACCACAAGCCATTTGTTTACATGCAGTTTGAGCTAGGCTAGGCTAGGCTAGGCTAAGCTAGGCTAAGCTAGGCTACCCAGGGGCGTCTATGCAGTTCTCCGGCCGCTGACCGCAGCTCCAGCTCGGGTTAGGACACTCACCTTCGTACCGTAGATCCAGCAGGACCAGCACAAACGGGACATAGCTGAACAGCCTGTGCGCCGGCGGAGCTACAGCCACCATGTTCGCGTCCGGTCGCTTCCCCGCGGTCTGCGCGCTGCCCTTCAGTCTCCAGCGCTGCGGCGCTCCGCTCGGTCGTGGGTCGCTCTGATTGGTCCGCGCCGCTGGAAGCCACGCCCACGGCCTTCTGCTCAACGGAGAGCGGCCACGGCAGCGTTCTGAGAGGGAGCGTGTGCTGACGCGCCGCGTGTGCTCGGCGTTGCTGTAGCAACAAGGACATACGCTAGCTCGCGGACCTACACTAGCTGCGTGTCCAAATGTTTGTGGACACCGCTTAGTCGCTGTGGAGAAGTACTGCCAATAGAATAGGACTCTCTTAGCATGGACCTAGAGGCACCAGGCCTAACTGCCTGAAGCCAGGGCAGCGTGGGCTATAGGGGTATGATGAAGCCCCCCAGCAGTATTGAGCTGTATGATAGATGGAGTGGACCTCACTAACATCCCTGTTGCTGAATGCAATCAGATCCTCACAGCAGTGCTTTTTCTCCGAAATCTAGAAGAAAGCCTTTTTTCGCCCCTGGACCGTAAAAAAATAATTTCTTGGAGGCTCCTCAAAGCACCTTAGGAGGTTCCTCGAGCCTCCAAAAGTTCCTCAAGGATCTTCTACTCCAGGTAGGAGGGCCTACCTGAAGCCCTCCAGCCTCAACGGACGCCTGTGTGTCCCCCCGGTGTCCCCCTATTATCCAGCCCTTGACAGGAGCCACTGGATCCAGATAATCAGGCTTATTGACCTCTTTACTTCACCTGCTACTGGCCTTAATGTGGGTCAGAAAAGCAAAGCTAAGTTTGGACTGATGAGAGAGAGAGAGAGAGAGAAAGACAGAGAGAGAGAGGGATAGAGTGTGTAAGTCCTGCGTGTGATGAAGAGGAGGAGGAGGAGAAGGAGGAGGTGCATAATAAATCACCTCCCTGTAGGGAGGCCCACTCCCCCTACCGCTCCACACAGCAGCGAGTGCCTCCTCTGTAGAGTGTGGGTCTCTCCAGTGGAGTGTGTATCCAGCGCAGTGTGTGTGTCTGCCATGTCTGTGACTGCACTTTCCTCCAGGCTGCTCCTGCTGGGCCTTGGCGCTGCCCGGGCGACGTGTGTGCGCCCCCGACGACCTGGCTGTGTTTTCAGCGATGCTAGAGGAGTGAGCTCGGGCCGAGCACTCAGGTACACACATACACACACACTCACATACACATGCATACATATTTACTCTGAGATCTCATTGCAAGAAAACAGCCTTTTAACCAGTGAAAAAGAACTTTACTGTAAACTTTACGGTCATATTTACTGTCAGATTACCCGAAAAGTGCAGTAGTGAGTGCTGAGTGCAGTACCAGTCCCCTACTGCCGTTAATACTGGGCTGTAAAGTCTTGCTGCACCACCAAAACCTGTAGCTGGACTTCTGTAAACTGACAAATGCATCTACTTTGAACAAAACTTTACAAACGTGTAAAGTTTACAAGTTACCCTAGTACAGTAGTACAGAGTAGTGCTTGGGGTAGAGTGCAGGATCACTGCAGCTCATACATAGGAACATTGCAGTGAAAATAACTTTGCTGCTAGTGCTAACTTTATAGCTGTAAATGTCTGTAAAATTTACAAAAAAGTGTAAAGGAAGTTATAAGGTGGTTAGAATATGCACCTTGAGCTGAGCATATACACACACACACACACACACTTACTACATAGCTGGATTCCTCCTAAACAGACCTACAGTATAACTTCTTTAAACATTTTACAAAGTGAATGGCCACACTGTAAAATCTACTGTAAAGTTTACATTCATTCAGTGTTATGTATTGTAAACACTGTAAAGCTAGACTGTAAAGGTTTTACTTTATTATTATTTATTCTGTTATCTTATATCTGTAAATAGTTCATTGTAAAAAAAAACAGTGTATTGTAAACACTGCTGTAAAGCTAGACTGTAAAGGGTTTACTTTATTATCATTTATTATGTTATCTTATATCTGTAAATAATTCAATGTAAAAACAAAAAAACATAATGTAAACTTTTGAACACCATGCAGACGTTTCAATAAAGATGCAGCAGCACCTGGAGCGTAAACTGACAGTACTGTTACTACAGTTGATGTTGCGAGCTGTAAAACTGCTGTAAAGTTACACTACTTCACTAACATCTCTGTTGTCAAATGCAAATAGCTGTAAAGTTTACTGTAAAGTTGAAGTGAAAGGCTTCTCTTTCACTTCAATTGCATCTAATGCAAAAGACACGTCAGTTTATAACTGTAAAGATAACTGTAATTTCTCATTTGTTTACTTTGTAAACAAATTTGTTTACGTAAAAAGGGCTTCACTTGGAAAATATGTGAGTAATGAAAGTGTAAAAAGTTGATTTTCTACCATGTTACTGTTCTTTACTGATATTTACACGCAGTCGAAGCAAAGCGAAGTTCACCCAGAGGATTCGGTAGTGAAAAGATTTGGAAGGTCAGGTTCGAATGCGTTCACTTCAGTACGGCCACTGAATAATTAGGTCAAAAAGGCCGGCCGTGCCCGGAGGAAAGAAGAATTCTGAATAAGATCTGCTGCTAATCTCATTAACCTCCTCCAGGCCTGGTTAAATCCCCATTCCAAACCAGACTCAGGTCTTTTCTCCCAGTTTGATCGAAATATCGCCCCTAACGCACCAGTGTCCAGTGTGGCCCCCCAGTCTTAGCTGAATAATGAGGTACATTAGAGGTCCATATAGTTCATATAGCACCGAAAATGGGTTATGCAGCTCGATAGTGGAACCTTTGTTGGTGCTAGAATCATCTACCAACCCAGCGAGCGGAGAACTTAACAGGAATGTCCAGCAATTTGTTTCTGAGACAGCATTAGCATTCCCAGTTAGACAAACACTAGCAGTATGGAAATGCCTGAAATATTAAAAATAATCATCAAAAAATACTAAAACAATCAAATAATTGATAATACAATATATTTAATATATATATATTTAATAAATGTGTCATAAAACGTTAAGAACCTTAAGAATTGGACTAATTATCTTAACATAGGATACATTTTTTATACTTTAAATTATTAATGAATACATATTATACATATACATATATAATTAATTAATTATTCATACTTTTCTGAATTTAAACTGATAATAAAATAATTGTTAATGATGAACCTGCATTACTTTTTGAAACATGCCGACCAAATTCAACTGTAAGAATAAACAAATAAATCTAAAAAAAGAAAAAAAAGGTTCTAGGAACATCTAGAAAACGTAACAGAGAACCAAAATCATATCATTTAGAACGTTCGAGTAAAGATTTCTGATTATCTGAGTCCATTGGCTCCTGTCAAGGGGTGGATCTACTAGGCAGCGAGTGAACAGTCAGATCTTGGAGGAGCTGAAGCAGAAAAATAGTCAAGCCTAAGAATCTGAGACACTTTGACAAGAACCAAGAACCCAGCTGTAATGTTCTAGATGACTGGAGGGTCAGAACATCTCCAAAACATCGTGGCATTTGGTCTTTTGAGGTATGCAGTGGTCAGTACCTACCAAAAGTGCTCCAAGGAAGGACAACCGGTGAACCGGTGACAGGGTCATGGGCACCCAAGGCTTATTGATGGTCAGGGAGGCCTCACCTCACAACTCACAGGACCTGCTACTAGAGGCTAATGTCTTGGTGCCAGACACCACAGGACGTCTTTGAAGGTCTTGTGGAGTCCATGCCTCGATAACAGGACGACTCTAGGGGCCCGGGACTGACAGGGGCCCTGTGTTATGCATTAACGGAGTTTTGAATTTATTGTGAATTGATTGTGAGCCCGAAATCCCTGGCAGTGCTCCTGCTCGATGGGTCAGAGCTGTTTTGGTGGCACTAAGGGGACCCACACAATACTAGGCAGGTGGTTATGACATCATGGCTGCATGGTGTGTCTCGTTTTTGAGAGAAATGATGACTCTAATAAAGGTAAAAGTCACTAAATAAATAGAAAAAATGACTCCTAAGCTGTTTAAGGACTGAGGAATCTATACAACTGCTGGGAAACGCCCCTCCAGCCTCTACCTGCACGGGATCGGAAGCCTATAGTAGACTCTAGTCTTCGGTTTTAGGCCTTAAAAAAAAATGCAACCCAAAAAAGCCTTTCGGCCTCAGCTGGTACATGAAGGTGGTATTCCACAGAGTATGGTTTAGACAAAGGGTCTGTTTTCTCCTCGCTCTGAAAGAAAGACTGTGAATGTGAAAGTTGGATTAGGATAAGGTTCTTAATGCAGCTTAAGGCCCAGTTTCCCAGTAAAAGCTCAACAAGCAACACAGCAGGTGGTTAAAAAGGACACAACTGGGTTGTTTTAACACAATGGCAGGACTGTTATGAGCTGTACATACAGTATGTATATATATATGTATATATATATGCTGCAAATAGTTATAAAATTATAAAAGTATTTGGACACCTGCTCATTTACTGCTGTGTATTAAAAAGAGTTGATCCTGCTTCTATTGCAGTAACTGTCTCTACTGTCCATTGAAGAAGGATTTCTACTAGATTTTGGAGGAGAGCTTTGCTGTGAGGATTTGAGGAGACTCACTGTCCCCAACTCCCCACCCCCTGAGCACCTGGAGCAATGCTGGGGGGCTTTATACCCCTCTGGCTTTAGGCAGTAAGGCAAGGTGCCAAGAGGTTCATTTTCATCTGGTCCTATTCTATTGACAGTACGTCTCTTCCAAGGACTAGACAAGCTGTGTGTGTGTGTGTGTGTGTGTGAGTGTGTGTGTGTGTGTGTGTGTGTGTGTCCGCATTTACATAACTGTTTCAGCAATGGGTGCACTTTAGAGTACATCAATGCATTCATCAGAAGGGGTGTCCACAAACATTTGGACATATAGTTTATCGCCCACCCCAACGCCTGACTCCCCGTCCTTGTTTCTGTGCACAACTAATCTCTCAGAACTGCTACAGCTCAGGGACACTCGTGGCTCATTAACCAGGCCTTTCTGGACGCTTGACACATGTTGTGGAGTCCCACGGGGCTCCGGTTTAGGGTTGGTAAACTACTACTGACTGTGTGTGTGTGTGTGTGTGTGTGTGTGTGTGTGTGTGTGTGTGTGTGTGTGAGTTTAAGCGTTTTCATGGCTGGCTTCTGAGTAAAGGCTAATTTCTGTCTGCTGTGATATTACTATAAATGTGTGTTAAGCAGATTATTTACCAAAATCACCACCATTTCTCCTTATTCCTTTAAAAAAAGCCATTTGTTGTTACTGGGCCTTTAAGACTGATAAATGTTGGTGGGAAAACCCCCCAAAAAACAACTATTAATATAGTTATTAATACTATAGTTATTTTAAAAAATAGTATAGTTATTACAGTTATTATTAGTACTATAGTTATTACAGTTATTATTAATAGTATATGTATTACAATTATTATTAATACTATAGTTATTACAGTTATTATTAATAGTATAGTTATTACAGTTAGTATTAATAGTATAATTATTACAGTTATTATTGACAGTATATGTAATTACAGTTATTATTAATAGTATATGTTATTACAATTATTATTAATACTATAGTTATTACAGTTATTATTAATAGTATAGTTATTACAGTTAGTATTAATAGTATAATTATTACAGTTATTATTGACAGTATATGTAATTACAGTTATTATTAATAGTATATGTTATTACAATTATTATTAATAGTATATGTTATTACAGTTACTATTAATACTATTGTGATTTCAGTTATTATTAATACTATAGTTATTACAGTTATTATTAATAGTATATGTTATTACAGTTGTTATTATTAATACTATAGTTATTACAGTTATTACTAACAGTATAGTTATTACAGTTATTATTAATAGTATATGTTATTACAATTATTATTAATAGTATATGTTATTACATTTACTATTAATACTATTGTTATTTCAGTTATTATTAATACTATAGTTATTACAGTTGTTATTATTAATACTATAGTTATTACAGTTATTATTAATACTATAGTTATTACAGTTATTACTAACAGTATAGTTATTACAGTTATTATTAATACTATATTTTGAACTTTTATTCAATCCAAAGATAACAGCAATAAAAAATACTCTGTCACTCTTTATTGCTTCTCTTTTCAGGGCGGAGGACAGAGTAACCATTCACTTCATAAACCGCGATGGGAAGAGAATCTCAGTCGACTCTTTAACTGGAGTTTCACTACTTAACATTGTTGTCGACCAGAATTTAGACTTTGACGGATTTGGTAAGACTGTAAGAGAAATCACTGAACATATCTGTTTAGTTAATGCCATACTTATATATCATCCTGACTCCATACAATACCCCTGCATATATATATATATATGTATTTATTTAGGGGCCCTAAAAGATGAATTTTGGCAGAATTGTTAGAGGTGTGTAATATCTTTGCATGGGGCCCAGAGAAAGGCCCTGGAAGCGCCCCTGTATATATGTATACACGTGTGTGTGTGTGTGTGTGTGTGTGTGTATAATACCACAAAACATATAGAACATATTATTAAAATTAAATAAATACATAAATGTAAGACAAATGGGCCATATTAATATACCTATCCATCTATCCATCCATATATCTATCTATATCTATATATATTACAGATCTGATTTTAATGGCATATTTTAACAGATCGGGTACTGGCTATTTTACCCACAATCCAGTTCAGAGTCTGTTCAGCGTAGCATCTGCTGTCCTCAAGGCACCATGAACAGACATTAATCTCAACTAAACTAAACTAAACTAAATCAGTCCAGAATGTCTCATGTCTGGTGTGTGTGTGTGTGTGTGTGTGTGTGTGTGTGTGTGTGGGTGTGTGTTCTCAGGTGCATGTGAAGGAACGTTAGCCTGCTCTACATGTCACCTCATTTTCGAGGAGAAGGTCTACAACAAACTGCTAGCCGATACCACAATAGCTGATGAGGAGATGGACATGCTGGACTTGGCCTATGGGCTCACGGCCACGTAAGGGACGGCCACTCAATTTCCACCGACTAACCAGATAATCAGAATTCAGACAGCTGACCGCTCACAGATGGCGTCTCTCTCTCCTCGGCTGTGTGTTCCAGGTCTCGGCTGGGCTGCCAGGTGTGTGTGAGTAAGGCTCTGGACGGGGTGGTTGTGCGAGTTCCTGAGGCTGTGTCTGACGCAAGGAAGAAAAACGACAAAGACTCGGCCTCCTGAAGCCCCCGCCCGAGACAGACGCCCCCGCCCGAGACAGGCTGCCTACTGGATAGCTTACTAAAAGCCCACGTCCTCCTGAAGACTGAGCGAGTTCACCTGGCACTCACAGCAGGACGTTTTCTTCACAAGATTGATCAGAAACGGTGAATAAAAAGGTAGAATTGAAAAACAAGAGTTCTGTGTTTTGCTGCCCAAAGCACATTAGAGGGGTTCCTAAAAGGCCAAAATTCAGAAATCCATCTGATATCTGGTCTCATGCCATAATTATGGATCATACCTTTGTAACAATAATATAAACTCGATTTATTCTTGTTATTTAATAATAATTAATCATCATTTATTAATGATGTTATTTATTGCCTGGGAGATCGTTGAGGCGTGGACTTGCTGTGGGATCTGGGACCAAGACTAGTAGCGTCAGTAGATCATTCTTTAAGTCCTGTAAGTTATGAGGTGAGCATCATGAGCATCAATGGGCCTAAAGTGCCCATGACCCTGTTGTAGCCCATGACCCTGTTTCACTGGTTGTTCTTCACTGGAGCACTTAGATAGTGGTAGGTACTGACCACTGCTTACATACTGCTTAAATACAGGGGCAGTTGTGGCTAGGTGGCCAGGCTATCGATTGGCTGTGGGTTCGATTCCCGGGCTCGGCAAGCTGGCACTGTTGGGCCCTTGAGCAATACGTGCACCTTACCTTACAGGAACAAGACCTGCCTGCCTGATGTTCTGGAGATGTTCTGATCCTCCAGTCGTCTATCTAGAACATCACAGTTTGGTTCTGGTCAAAGGTTTCTACACTTCATTCACGCATCTCCATCACCTTCAAGATCTGACTGCCTAGTATGTAGATCCATCCCTTGACAGGTGTAGCCACTGGAACCCGATCATCAGTGTCAGCGGTTCGAACGTCCGTTTGGTGTGCATGCATACAGTATATATGTAATTACTGCCATATTTTTATACACATATTGTTGTTGTCAGAACATAAAACCTCCAAAATAGTGACAGGATGAGATGAAATGAGATTTTTAATAATTTCTTATATTTTATTCAGTTTTTTATTCATGTTTTTGTAAAGTCTAAGAAATACATAAGTACAATAAAGCCAAGGGCACAAGGTGGGGTTACGGTACAAAACAAATGGTTTCCATCATCAGAAAATGTAAATACATAATTATTTCATATATATTTTTTAATAATCTCTAACTGTGTGGTGATGTAACTTACTGATATACACAAGATTATTAATGAATAATATTACAGCCAATTTAAAATATTAGGGACGTCCCGATCAAGTTTTTTTACTCCCGTCTGATCCACGTCTCTGATGGACCTGCTTGGGAGCATTTAGCTCCCAGCTCCTTTAGCTACAACTCTGCAGCCTGATCACTGAGTGTGTGTGTGTGTGTGGGCTTTAGCATTAGCATTAGCATTAGCCTATTCCTCGGTTCTGAATGCACTGTTCAGAGCTGCTTCAGAACCAAAGAAAGGAGCTTGGTTCTCTCGCTGGTAGAACTTTACAGCATTTCCACCAGTCTGGTTTCTAACCAGGCGGAATTCCAGAGGAAGGACGGGATGGAGGATCGTTGGATCGTCCCAGATCTGTGTTGGTGCAGAACTTCAATCAAACTGGCTGGTTCTGGCAGTGACCTCCTCCTCTTTACCTGCTCGAGGCCCCGAACCTTCCGTTCCACCTTAAATTACGCAGCACTTCTGCTCTGCAGCTGAACAGTACACACCGTATCTGTGGCACTATTTAAGGTGGAATGGAGAGTTAGCATTAGAGCTAACTTTAGCATTAGTTTTGCATGCTAACTGGTAACGCTGCCATGCTTACCAGTCCAGTGTTTCTAGTTTTGATTAGCTCTGTCTGATCGGAAGTGGATCAGGACCTTAACACCCTGGATCAGCCTCTGATTGGATCGGGACATCCCTAAAATAAATGATGGATTTGTTCGGTGTAAGCTGTGCAAGATATCACTCTAGAAATGAGCTGTAGTACTGAGTAAAAGCATATATAGGCCCGAGTCCGGCACGGATGACCTCTTACACTGGCCTCACGAAATACAGTAGATTACCCAGTGTTTACCGTCTTCAAACATACGACTCCTCTGGGTGAAGTCGACACCCCTGGTCCTCACACCACTGACCACTAGGGCACTGGTCCAGACACCCTACTGCTACATCCTCCAACCCTCCGAGCATTCCCGGTCTGTCAGAGGCTGCCTTTAGAGAGCAGTTCTGGGCAAGTCCTCTGGTGGATTGATGAGAGTCCTGTCCACTGGGCCTTCCAGAGAGTGGGTCCAGAAGACCAGGTTTTGCCGCCTGAGATAGAGGCCTGGATATTTGCATCATCAGCCTGCAGCTCTGCCCGAAAAACACACTGTCAGGTAGGGGGACCTCGCTGGCTGCCTGAGGGTCCAGGTTTGTAGTGCCGCTGCTTGACCGTGTAGAGGTCACGGAGGAGTTTGAGCTCACAGTTTGAGGATTTGAGGGATTCTGAGGTTCCACAACTGGACCTCTGTAGAAAAGTCCCGTACCCTCGAGGAGGGGCAGGGTGGATGGCGTGGGCAAGGAGGTTTGGTAGGTTGGTGATGTGTTAGGGCTGGTATTTGGGGTCACTTGGGTTGGAGGACTTCTGTTGAGGGACTTTAAAGCCTCCTGGTAAGACGGAGGCTTGCTTGCCCTGCAAGACAGATGCTTGACACAAAAGCCCCCACTGGTGTAACTGCTGTCTGCTTCTTGTGGCACACCCTGATTCCCCTTCCACCAGCTTCCTGGAGCCAAACTATGGAGGTTCCTCTGCAAACGTCCATCAGATCGCCCCTTGGGTAAAGACCCTTGGCCAAAGACAATTGTGGGCCCACTGTGGTCAAGACTTTGACTTTGAGAAATCGCACTGTCCAAAGAGCTGTCCGTTGAGCCCATGGATGAGGAAGAAGTGATGTCCAATTGCAATTGGGCCTGATTTAGTCGTCTGTGTTGGCTGACTCCGCCCCCTCTGCATGCTATCTTCAGGTTTCGGAAGCCGCAGGTTTCTAGGAACGCTTCCTCTTTACCGACCTCACCTTTCAGCTCTTCTCGCAGGGTGCCGCTATCAAGGCTTGCCTTACGTACCTCAGGTCCCATCCCTAGGCTGGAGGAGGCATGGCTCACCAAAGTGGGCTCAGAACTTCGGCGTGGTTTCCGCGGACGAGGCTGGCGCACAGCGGGCGCGAACGCCCTGATTCGAGAAAGCGGTAGGGGTTCGGCTTCCTCGTCAAGCTCTGCTTCATCGAGGTCGCAGTCCCAGTCACTCAGAGACATCAGCGAGTCTCGGCTGAGCGTGTTGTTCTTGACACGTTGGGTCGTGGACCTGTCCTCCGGTTCAGCGTTCAGCTCATTCTCCAGACTGTCGTAACAGGAGTCCGACATATGCTGCAAAGACCCCACTGCGGATGACAAGAGAGGAATCACACTTCTACATACTTCGACACCTGGTTTTTAGATACACCATATGGACAAAAGTATTTGGACACCTGCTCATTCACTGCTCATTCACTAGCATTAATTAAAATGAGTTGGAGTGACTCTCCAACTCTATGGTCCAGGGAGGAAGGCTTTCTACTAGATTCTGGAGGACCATTGCTGTGAGGATTTGATTGCATTCAGCGACTAGAGCGTTAGTGAGGTCAGGATGTTGGGATGATGATCATCACCAGACTTCATCTTTTCCCAAACAGTACTGGATGGAGGTCCATCCATTATTCCAGAGAACATAGTTCCACTGTTCCACAGCTCCATGCTGGGGGGCACCATTCCTCTCTAGCCTACGCCTGGCATTAGGCATGGGGCCACTTGACTGGACAAGCTGTGTGTGTGTGTGCGCGCATTTGCACATCTGTGACTGCACTGGGTGCAAATGCATTCATTAGAAGGGGTGTCCACAAACATTTGGGCCTATATTGTGCTCTTTGCCTCCCATGGCCCCCTAGCCTCTCCTTTCTCTGGTTGTTTGGCGGCATTGCGAATGCTGTATGTGAGTTACTGTAGTTACCAGATCCAAGGGTTCCTCCGCTGTCCAGGGAAAGGTCCGCAAGAGATGTGATGTCCTCCCCGAACACAGAGCAGCAGTTGTCAATCAAGAAGCGGACAAGGTCACAAACCTGCAGGTAGATCAGAAGCTCATAAAAACACTAGCCACAGAAGCCAGTGGACAGTTGCTGGGTTGCGTTAAATAATTCTGGGTTTTAGGGGTGATCAGGCGTACCCTCTTGGCGTCCTCTCGCTGAGTGAGCGAGGAGTTGCTCCACAGCAGACTCGGGCCGATGCACACAGCCAGGTTAGAGGAGTTCATCTGGTTGTGGTCAGCACGACTCTGGACGCAGTGGAGCATCGCTACCACGCGTTCCAGCAACAGCCGGTTCTCCTTAGGCAAGAGCTGGACCAGCCTAAGAACAATACCGTGTAAAGCATACTGAACATGTCCAAATATTTGTGGACACCCCTTCTAATGAATGCATGTAGTTACTTTAGGTTGCACACACTAGTCCTTCTAGAGAAGTGCTGGAGCAGATAAATATGACAAACATTGCTATGGTGGTTGCTATGGTATAGCAATTATTACTAGGGGGGTTGCTAAGGAATTTCAGGTGGTTCCTAGGGTGTTTGTGGTGATTGCTTTGGTATATGAGGTGGCTGTTAAGGTGTTGCTCAGAAGGTGCTATGGTGTTAAGTTATTCCTTGGTGGTTTGCTATGTTATATTAGGTGGTTGCTATGGTGTTGCTAAGTGGGTAGTGTGGTATTACTAAGGTGTTCCTAAGTGATTGCTATGGTATAGTAGGTGGTTACTAAGGCGGTTGCTAATGAATTTTAGGTGGTCGCTAAGGTGTTTGAGGTGGTTGCTATGGTGGTTGCTATGATATATTAGTAGGCTGTTAAGGTGTGGCTAAGAAGCTGCTGTGGTGTTATTAGGTTGTTACAAAGTGAATGCTTTGATGTTACTAAGGTGTTCCCAGCTGGTTGCTACAGTGTACTAGGTGTTTACCAGGGCGGATGCTAAAGAATTTGAGGTGGTTGCTAATGTGTTTGAGGTAGTTGCTATGGTGGGTTAGGGTTGTTAAGAAGGTGCAATGTTATTAAGGTGTCCCTAAGTTGATGCTATGATATACTAGGTGATTACTAGGGCAGTTGCTAAGGAATTTCATTATGGGGATAAGGTGTTTAAGGGGGTTGCAATGGTGTATTAGGTGCTTTGGGATACTAGGTGGTTGCTAGGGCAGTTGCTAATGGATTTTAGGAGGTTGCTAAGGTGTTTGTGGTGGTTGCAAGGGTGTATTAGGTGGCTGTTAAGGTGTTGCTGAGTAGGTGATATGGAGTTATTAAGATGTTCCTTTGTGGCTGCTTTGGGATACTAGGTGGTTGCTAGGGCAGTTGCTAAGGTGTCATTTAAAGGCTCACCTCTGCACTGCCTGTACGCTGCCCTCCTCTGTTTCTCTCTCCTTGTCCTGCTCGTTTCCTCGTGGGCAGTCCATTGCTCTGAGCCACTGGTCGTGCAGATCTTCACACAAAAGACCTCCTGGGATGTTCCGGAGGAACTCCTGGTAAACATACACACACTTGAGTCACAGCGTAGATTTCAGAGACTCTGAGCTCCGACTGTCATTACACACCTGGCTAGTGCGCCCCCTAGTGGTTGAAAAGTCAGTTCTGCTGTGTTTGGGGGTAAAACACATCATACAAACACTGAATCCCAGTGATATCGCTTTTGTCCTCATCACATCTGTCTTTCAAAGAGCAAAGTTAAATACACTACATGGACAAAAGTATTGGGACACCTGCTCATTCACTGTTTCTTCCCAAATCAAGAGTATTACAAAGAGTTGATCCAGCTTGATTTTGTTGGAGTAATTGTCTCTACTGTCCAGGGAAGAAGGCTTTCTACTAGTGTTTGGAAGAGCATTGCTGTGAGGATTTGATTGCATTCAGCAACACAGTTTCACTGAGGTCAGGATGTTCGTGGATGGACAATCATCACCCCACCCCACCATCATCCCCAACCGCCCGGCTCATCCCAAAAGTATTGAATGGAGCACCACCATCAATGCTGGGGGGCTTCATACCCCTCTAGCCCACGCCTGGCGTTAGGCAGCATGGTGCCAAAAGGTTAATGTTGATCCAGAGAGTCCTATTCTATTGGCAGTACTTCTTCTCTACAGGGACTAGACAAGCTGAATGCATTCATTAGAGGGAGTGTCCACAAACACAAACCTTGAAAACAGCAGCAATCACCAATACAGACTCCTCGTTCAGAGCGTTGCCATGGTTACCGGAGTCGAGCTTCCTTCTTAGCTCCCGGCAGGCCTTGACCCCGGCGGAGCGGCGGAATATGCCACAGGTCGCCGGCCCCTCGTTATGCAAACACACCAGCATGTCCTGGCCAAAGCAGTCCATTATGAATTCGGGCGTTTTTGTGATGTCACTAAACCAAACCCACACATTTGCATAACTGCTCTATTGAGTTCTATTGATGTTGCTCCTTACCTTAACGGGTGGAGGAAGGGTGTGGTACACGGTTATGTCACTGAGCGGTCGTCCAAACAGGTGGCCGGGGGCGGGGTCAGGGGTGGAGTCAGGAGGAAAAGAGGACTGTAAGGGACTGTCCAGTTCTATGGTGGAGCTCCGTTTAAAGGGCCAAGTCAGCAACGGCATCTTTCTTGTACTCCTCTGCTCATCTGAGAGAAAGACAAAGCTTTTTAATATTAATTATTCATTTTTTTTATATATGAAAACACAGTGATTATGTAAATATTAAAAACTATAAACCTCATAGAACTTATTAGAATATTTATTCCACATTACAGCATCAAAGGAGACAAATTAAATGACATTAATTTCCACACATGCTACTGCAGTGGCTAAAGTTGCTGTGGTTGCTAAGGCATTGTTTAATGGATGCTAAGGCGTTCCAGGTGGTTGCCATAGCAATTCAGTTGGTTGCTATGGTGTTGCCAAGTTGGTGCAATGGTCTTTGAGGTGGTTGCGAGAGCGCATGCTCATGTATTTCAGGTGGTTGCCAAGGTGTTCCAGGTGGTTGCCACAGTGGTTGTTATGCTATTAATATTGTACTTTAACTAGAAAAGTGCATTTCCATGCTGTTCCTATGTGGTTACTATGGTGTTGCTAAGAGGGTGCTATGGTGTTACTAAGGAGTTCATATGTGGTTGCTTTGGTATATTATATGGTTTTTCAGGTTGTAGTTAAGGTGTTTGAGGAGGTTGCTATGGTGGTTGCTATGGTAGGTCAGGCGCTAATAAGTGATATGGTGCTACTAAGTTGTTCCTAGTTGGTTGCTATGTTATTTTAGGTGGCTGCTAAAGTGTGCTATAGTATACTCGGCTGTTACTAGGGCAGTTGCTATATGAGTTCCTGTGTGGCTGCGATGGTATACTAGAAGGATACAAGGGCAGTTGCTAGAGTCTTTCATGTTGTTGCTAAGGTGTTTGAGGGGGTTGCTATAGTAGTTGCTATGGTATGTCAGGTGTCTGTTAAGGTGTTGCTAATTAAGTGATATGGTGCTACTAAGTTGTTCCTAGTTGGTTGCTACGTTATAGTAGGTGGCTGCTAAGGTGTTACTAAGTGGGCACTATAGTATACTAGGTTGTTACTACACAGTTGCTATATGAGTTCCTGTGTGGCTGCTATGGTATACTAGACAGATACAAGGGCAGTTGCTAAGGTCTTTCATGTTGTTGCAAAGGTGTTTGAGGGGGTTGCTATAGTGGTTGCTATGGTCAGGTGGCTGTTAATGTGTTACTATGTGGGTGCTATGGTATACTAGGCTGTTGTTAGGCATTTGCTCATTTCTTGGTGGTTACAGGTGGTTGCAAAAGTGATCCACATGGTTGCTATTGAATTTCAGCTGGTTGCTAGGGTTGTTGCTATGGTGTAGAAAACCACTGATTCTGATTCCAGGGTATGTACTGAGATACGGATGTGAATGTACCTTAAAACCATGAAACCCTGAGATCTCACCTGCGAGTGTGTGGGCGTGGTCCACTCTACGAGGCCTGAGGATGAACTGACAGTGTGCATCGTCAGACAACATTGCCACCTGGTGGTCAGCAGGAGTCTCTGCGTCCTGTTGCAGGGCCCGGATGTGGCTCATCTTTATACTGTACGGGAACTCGTGACCTGAAGGGGTCGTGACCAGAGTGTTAAGACAAGGTTTTTGACTCATAACTCATAGAAAGTGTCAGACTTTCTCACCAATCAGAGGATACGGAGCCTCGTCCATACTGGAGCTGACCCACAACTGGAAGTCCTTCACGCTTCCCTGGACATGAACAACAAGAGAGGGTGAAATAAGGGTCCGTATCCGTCACCCATCCCGTTTTCTTGCATCTCAGTTTCCCCCCATGAGGTTCATCTTTGTGTTGGTTTAATCAGTCTATGTTTAGACGGCCAGCACCTCGGCTGCTGATGGCTAGCAACATGACCGGGATTCGAACCACAGAGACCCTCTGATCCTCACTCACCGGCAGTCCAAACCGCTCTAGTGCGGTGGTGATGACGTCGGAGGTGCAGTCTGTATTCCTGACAGACAGAGCTTTGGCCTGGCAACAACAGAGCACAGTTACAGACCCAGAGTATACCCACAGACCCACATATCCACAGACCCACATATCCACAGACCCACATATCTACAGACCCACATATCCACATATCCACAGACCCACATATCCACAGACCCACATATCCACATATCCACAGACCCACATATCCACAGACCCACAGACCCACATATCCACAGACCCACATATCCACAGACCCACAGACCCACATATCTACAGACCCACAGACCCACATATCCACAGACCCACAGACACACATATCCACATATCCACAGACCCACAGACCCACATATCCACATATCCACAGACCCACAGACCCACATATCCACAGACCCACATATCCACAGACCCACAGACCCACATATCCACAGACCCACAGACACACATATCCACATATCCACAGACCCACAGACCCACATATCCACATATCCACAGACCCACAGACCCACATATCCACAGACCCACATATCCACAGACCCACAGACCCACATATCCACAGACCCACATATCCACAGACCCACATATCCACAGACCCACATATCCACAGACCCACAGACCCACATATCCACAGACCCACAGACCCACACACACACTGTAATCAGAACCAGGCAAACATCGCCCGAAATCCAGGCCTTACATGGGCACAGTGTCCGGTATCCTTAGCGTATATCCTCAGTGGAATGACCTTTGGGTCATCATGCTCTTTCTCCTCTTGGATTCGGCTGGATTGAGGAAGAGAATGTGGAGAAGGTTAGACCAGAGGAGAAGCTTGCAGCTCTAGAAGCATATTTAACTCACAATATGGCCAAAAGTATCCAGACTAGCCTTTTCAGCCACTTTAGGATGCACCCATTTGCTGATACAGGCACGGACAGCTTCCTGAAAAGCGCAGAATTCTTGCCAGTTGCTTGGCTGTTGCTATGTGGTTGCTAGAGTGGTATGGTATATTACTTAATAATCCCGGGTGGTTGTTACAGTGTCCAAGGTGGTTGCTAAGGTGTTGCTGAGTGGGAACTATGGTATTACTACGGTGTTCCTAGGTGGTTGCTATGGAGTACTAGGTGGTTGTTAGGGCAGTTGCTAAGGTGTTGCTAAGTGGTGTTTAAGGTGGTTGCTGTGGTACATTATGTGGTTGTTGGTAAGGTGTTTTGTGTTGTTGGTAAGGCTTTTCTTAGTGGGTGCTATGGTGTCCAAGGTGGTTGCTGCGGTGCTAGATGTGATATATTATGCAGTTGTTAAGGTGTTCCTGAGTGCTATGGTGTTTAAGGGGGTTGCTAGGGCAGTTGCTTGGATATTTGAGCTTTTTTATATTTTTTGCTAGGATGTTTTGGCGGCTGCTATGACTGTTGCTTTGGTATTTATGGGGGTAGCTAGGGTGTCCCAGGTGGTTTGTAAGGTGTTGCTAAGATGTTATGAGGGGGGTGCCATGGTGAAGCAGGTGATTTCTAGGGCAGTGGCTAAAGTTTTTCAGGTGGTCGCTAAGGTGCTTCAAATGGTTGCTATGGTTACTAACTACTTTTACACACTCATATATGACCTCTCTCCGGCTAGAGGGCAATGAAGTCCCCCCAGCATTGGGCTGTGGAGCTGATCACCAAGATCTAGAACTGATCAGCAACACCCTTGTGCCTGCAATCAAACTCTCACAGCAATGTACCAACATGTAGTTGGATGAGCACAGTGTGGGACATACAGTGTCGTGTGAGCTTTAGCTACCTTTCAAGGAGGGAGAGCCACCTCTCTTTCTGATAGGCAGTTCTAAAGAGAGAGAGAACCTCATATCAAATAATAGTCATAAATACACATCTATTAATTATTAAATTATTATTATCTAAAAAAGAAAATTAGCATTCCACATTATTATGACCCAACCCTGCCCATCATACACGCGCAGACATGTACCTGAAAGTAGCCACACAGTTATACGTGGGCCAGCCTATGACGAAGCTTGTGTCTGGACTGGTGGTGCCCTCACACACCTCGTCCATGCAGCCGGCCGTCCACATCTCACACAGGCGCACACACGCCTTCTGCTTGACCTGAGAGCACGGCCTGAGAGGAACACACGTGTCAGTACAGCGTCAGTACAACACAAGGCCCATCCAGGCATGGACTGCACTAGACCTCCTGTGGTATTTCACATCTTCAGATGTTAGCAGTTGTGAGGTGGGACCTTCATGAGCATCACTGAACCTGGGCCAACCAGGACCCTGCAGCTTGCTGGTTGTCTTTCTCTGCAGCACCTTTGGTCGGTGCTGACCACTGCATACCAGGCACACCCTACAAGACCTGCCTGATGTTTTGGAGATGTTCTGACCGTCTAGAATATCACAGTTGGGTTCTTGGTTCAGATTGCCTCAGATTCTGACACTTGACCATTTGTCCTGCCCACCTCACCTCACCATCACCTTCAAGAACTGACTGTTCACCTGCTGCCCAGTGTATCCACCCCTTGACAGGAGCCACTGGAACCAGATCATCAGTGTTATTCGCCTCACTGATCAGTGGTCCTAATGTTATGGCTGAACTTTTAACTACATCAAGGCTGTGATGAAATTTACATTCCGACCACAGAAGCTCATCTCCGGCCCGTTCACAAGGGAGACGGACCAACTTTCAACTTTCAGAGGCAGAATGCAGGGCAGCCAATCAGAACAGAGGTCGTTTACATATCTCAGTCTTAAAGGCGCAGTCACTGTTTAATTCTTTGAGTTAAAGAACAGGATATGGGCCCTTTAAAGGAACAATTGTTAAGGTGTTTGATGCACTGAATAAACAAAGGATCAATGACTCATGGCTGTGATGTCACAACCATGGACAAATTTACATAAGACCGCCCATTTAGACCATACCAGTTTAGCTCCACCCATCAACCCATTTACGTTATATGAGAGAGTGTTACAGCCGAAACACTAGATCAGATGGACTGTCAAGCTCGGACTAGGGCAGAATACAGGGCAGCCAATCAGAACAGAGGCCATTTACATATCTCTTAAAGGTACAGGAACACAATTTTTGCTGAATTATTAGATGAATTATCGCTGTTTTTGAATGTTATTTTAAATGAACACCACAAATGTGTCCAGACGCTCCAAAAGTGTCTAGACGCTCCAAAAGTGTCTAGACGCTCCAAAAGTATCCAGACACCCACATTTTATAAGCAGATTAAAATGGGGAGAAATAGACTACGAAGTCATCGCCTTTCATCACAATGCCATTTGCCCATCCCATCCTCCCCCCCCCCAAAAAAAACTCTCCCTCTCCTTACTTGGCTTTGCTGATGATGAAGATGTCGCTGAAGAGGAAGAGGTAGCGCTCTTGCGTCTGAAGCCCCGTCTGCAGCCGTGCCACGCCATGACAGACCAGCTTCCGCCCGGGGCCCAGCAGAGACTGCACCAGGGCACAGGAGGCTGGGCTAATGTCAGACACACGCTCACTGCTACACACACACACACACACACACACACACACACACACACACAGAAATATACATGCAGACACACGGTCAGTGTTTTCCCGTAAATACTCGCATAATGAGGCGAGAAACTCGCCTCATTGGTTTTAAATTAATCAGGTGTCGCGACACGTCTCCTTTTCTCCCTCGTTTCATTGATTAATTAGCTCCTGTGTTGCATCTGCCAGCGCAACAATAGCTAGAACCCGTCTTAAAGGGGTCCGCAGACACACACAGTCCCTGTCTGTGTCTCTCTCACAGATGGATGCACAAGCATCATGTGCACGCCCACACACACACACATAGAGGCAAAGCTAGAGGCAAAGAGCAAGCTAGTGGCTTGGGCCCCCAGCCGATCACGGGTATGGAGCTGAAAAGCCTCGCTGAGGCTGTAGAACCTGTATTTCGCTCAGGATTGTTTACAGTTGTGGTCAGAAGTTTACATAAACTCATCGCTGACTGGATGTCATGGCAATACCGGGCAGAATGAGTTACAATCTACTTCTTGCATACACCCCCTTAGGCCCTGTGTGTAAGCCCACCCTACTTCACGTTCAGACACTACATTACTATCATAATTAATATTTTTGTTTTGTAGGCCCTACAATTGAGCCCTGTGGGACTCCACATGGTTTCTTACACAGATGAGTTACTAAAAGGCCTCATTCACAACAGTTTGTGCATTAGAATTAATAAATGAATGAAAACAAACCCCAAAACACAAATAATCAATGAATCATAACTGTGATGTCACAAGCATGGACACATTTACATACGACCGCCCATTTAGACCATACCAGTTTAGCTTCACCTGTTAACCTTATAGTGTTATTTGAGGAGTGTTACAGAAGAAATACCAGAAGAAATGGACTTCCAGCTTGGACTGCTTTTGTGAATGGGGCACAATACAGGGCAGCCAATCAGAACAGATGTAATTTACATATTGCAGTCTTAAAATTAAGACTTTTACCTACAGAGTTTCAAAAAACATAACACACCAAAGTTTCACAATGTCCTTTACCCTGCTATGGCCAAGGCCTCTTAACCTCCTGCTAGTGATCATGATTGGCTACAGCTGGTAGCTCCGCTGTGCCCACACGAAAAGGGTTTGATTGACAGCACTCATTGGACTGACCAACATGCAGTACAACGAGTTCGAGGAGCTTAGAGCTGATCTGAGAGGGATGATGGTAGATTTACCCAAGTTTGGGAATGGTCATCGGTTCAAACCGCTGTACATACAAGCAATTCTGGAGGTGTAGGCCTGGAAGAAGACCCACACTGTCATTGCCAGCTGCAAGGAAACTGGTTCGGATGATCAGGAAGGGAGTCCCAGCTGCAAAATTGAGACCACAATGGCCATAATGACCTGCGGTATGTTTGGAGGTAAAGTCGAGGCATTCGATCCTGAAAACATTATACCAGCTGTTAAGCATGGTGGTGGTAGCATCATGCTACCTGTGGAACTGGTACACCTCTGAATTCTTCAGCATAACCTCAAACCATCAGCGAGATGGTTACATTCGGGTGTCCCAACAGGACAGTGGCCCCAAACCCACACCAGAATGGCTCTTTCCAAAATATGAAGAAGCTTGTCGATGGCTAGGAAAAGCGTGTGGTCAAGGTAGACTTTTAATCAGTGTCCTTTAGGGCCCTTCAGTGTGTTGTGTGTATATTTCTGACCCTGTATCAATACCAGGACGTCAAAAGACCTTGGTTTTTGGTAAGTCAAGGAAAAGACATTTTGGAACTTCATCAACAGTCTCGGTATCGTACCTGGCAGGGCTGGCCTTTGTCCTGGTCAGTGCTTTACTGAGGAGAAGTGAGGGAGCAGACAGCCTGCGCTGAGAGTAGGGCTTCACCTTCTACAGAGAGACAAACACAGAGAGAGAGCGAGAGAGAGAGAGAAAGCACAACTAGATGTCAACTACACCTCAAGGCTACAAGGCTTTATGGCGCACTAACTGTCCAAAAGTATCCAGACACCCCGTCTTTAAGGTGCACCAATTGTTGACACAGGCGTTCAACTGCACACACAGCTTTTGTAATCCTGGACATTAGCTGGAGGGGTATAAAGCCCACCAGCACTGGAACAGTGGAGCAGAGGACCTCCCTCATGCTCTCCTGACAGAATATCCTCCAATCAAATCCTCACAGCAATGTTCCAACATTTACTGTAAAGCCTTCCCAGAAGATGTGAAGATCTCCCTGCAGCAAAGGAAAAACTGACTCCCTGTGATATCCCTGATTTGAGAAGAAACACACACACACACACACAAGAGTACCGTGAGTTCTGCCTGCTGGTCAGCGCTAGCATGCTGTCTGAAGAGCTTCATCTCACACACCCTGTAGATGAACGTGGGTCCTGATGTGGAGCTGCTGTGGGAAGAACAGGTCCATCTCTGTGTCCAGCCTGAGCTCCACTGAGGCTGGAGTGAGCTTTGTTAAACTGGAGGAGGAGCTGCAGTGACTGTCATACTGTACAGAGCATGTAGGAGGGGCTGTGGGTGGAGCTTAAGGGGTGGGGGAAGCACACCCTGCCCCCTTAACCAGTATGTGCTCTCCATTCAGAATGGCCAGTCTAGTCAAGTCCGATTGATGCTGCTTCTAAACTGTAGAGGTATTATAGGGTCAAACTAAAGGGTCTGGAGGCCAGGGTTCAAAGGTTTTTAGTCTCTTGACTAAAATCTATATTTCCAAGGTTACTCTTTATCCATCTCCATGGTTACTCTACACCCATTTCCAAGGTTACTCTTTATCCATCTCCATGGTTACTCTACACCCATTTCCATTGGTACTCTACATGCATCTCCATGGTTACTCTACACCCATTTCCAAGGTTACTTTTTATCCATCTCCATGGTTATTCTACACCCATTTCCATTGGTACTCTACATCCATCTCCATGGTTACTCTACACCCATTTCCAAGGTTACTTATTATCCATCTCCATGGTTATTCTACACCCATTTCCAAGGTTACTCTTTATCCATCTCCATGACTACTCTACACCCATTTCCATGGTTACTCTTTATCCATCTCCATGGTTACTCTACATCCATTTCCATTGGTACTCTACGTGCATCTCCATGGTTACTCTACACCCATTTCCATTGGTACTCTACATGCATCTCCATGGTTACTCTACATCCATTTCCATTGGTACTCTACATGCATCTCCATGACTACTCTACACCCATTTGCATTGGTTACTCTTATCCATCTCCATGGTTACTCTAGGACGGCACACACAGTTGGGTCTTAAGTACCATGGATGCCATGATCGAAAAGGTTATTATTTACATAGCCCAAAGGCACAAGGCCTAGAGTCCCATCCTATTAAATTTCAATACACCTTTTACACACACACACACACACACACACACACACACACATACACATACACACACACACACACACACACACACACACACACAAACACACATAAACAAATGCAAACACACCACATAGCTTAGATGTAAACAAGACCTTTTACTGATGTTATAAACTACTCTCAGATCAGCTCAGGTTACTCTACACCCATTCCCTCATTACTCTACACCCATTCCCTCATTACTCTACACCCATTCCCTCATTACTCTACACCCATTCCCTCATTACTCTACACCCATTCCCTCATTATTCTACACCCATTCCCATCATTATTCTACACCCATTCCCTCATTACTCTACACCCATTCCCATCATTATTCTACACCCATTCCCTCATTACTCTACACCCATTCCCATCATTATTCTACACCCATTCCCTCATTATTCTACACCCATTCCCTCATTACTCTACACCCATTCCCTCATTATTCTACACCCATTCCCTCATTATTCTACACCCATTCCCTCATTACTCTACACACATTCCCATCATTACTCTACACCCATTTCCATGGTTGCTTTACGCCGATCTCAATGGCTACTTTATATCCGTTTCCATGGTTACTCTACACACATCTTCAGGGTTGCTTTGCGTTAATCTCCATGACTACTCTATATCCTTTGATGTGCTTACTCTACACCCATTTCCATGGTTACTCTACACCCATTTTCAAGGTTACTCTACACTAATCACTAATTCACTAATTCCCATTGTCCCATACAAATTTCCATGATCACAATACGCTCATTATCATGGTCATTATTACATAACACTTATTTCCATTGTTACATTGTACCTATTTCCATGGTTACTCTACATCCATTTCCATGGAAACACTCACGCTCCCTTTGCTTTGTGTGATAAAAGGACTGAGAGTTACTGTATTAGTCTTACTACACTCACACAAACACACGCCTCTAACACAGCAACTCACATTCGAGCGGCAGAACTCTCCACAGCTTCGGGCTCGGCTCCTGCACCCATACACAGGCTCCATGTCCACGGGACGTCCACCGGGGAACTCCTGGTCACCAGAACCTCTCTGTGTGAATGTGAGGATGTTTGTGTGTTTGTGTGTCATGTATGAACGACCAGGTCAATCCATCCAGGGTCTCTCTCCACCCCACCCCCCATCCCCGAAAAGATTATGTCTACATCCCAGACTGTCCAGGGGAGGGGTGAGGGGTCAGGGGTGCAGTTCACAGAGCAACAGAAGAATGAAACGTCCGGAATTTCAGGTTGTTCTTGAAGCTGCTAAAGTTTGCTAATTGCTAATATGCTAATATTTCCATAATCCTCTGCTAATGCAGGGTCATTTACACGCCATTTGTCTCCTCAACACTAATAGCCCCACCCCCATTACCCCTTTAGCCCTCCCTCCCTCTCTCTGTGAGGCGAGAGGATGGTCAGACAAGCTTAAGCCTCTTTTCTCACCAGACAGATCACTTAGGGGGCCTGACCCCACAGTTAAATGACTGAGTTCCGGCGGACGGCCCATCACGGAGTGTGTTATCCGCTGAGGAACTGAGGTACCCTTCTCAAATCTGGCGGAGCGGTGTTCTGTACGTCTCAGACCTTAATTAGCTTGTTAGCGCTCTGGCTCATTCACAGTCATTGTTAGCAAATGATGCAAATTTCACTCTGAACATTAGACTATAAAGACTATAAGAAGATGGACTAATTTTGGAACCAACCACTGGTAGACCTGAGGCCTACGGGCCACTGGTAGACCAAGGGACTTAGACATTTTCCAGGGGGGCTCATGGATGTACCACCCTCACTAATTGTGGGACCAAACACTGGTAGACCTGAGGTCTATGGGCCACAGTATGGGGCTTGGGCCTTGGGGCTTCACCTGGGGGCCTGTTCTGAGGCTGGGGATGGACCTCGACAACCTCCACCCCACAATACCCCTATTACATTACCTGGTCCAGTGGACTGATGAAGGTGAGGCTGAACGTTTTGGTCGCAATCAGCAAGGTCATATTCGGAGAAAAAGATGGTGCGAAAAATTCATGACAAGAATACCTTTCCAACTGTGGCCTGACTGTGCTTTGGGTTTGTGCTGCAGCCAGTGGGAAGAATGGATTCCGTTAAACAGCGCAGCCAGGCCCAGCTTTCTGCAATCCCCCAAACAAGAACCGAAAGACTCTTAACAAGGATTTCACTTTTAGAAATAAATAAATAAAGGAGTAAATAAATAAATGAGATGAAAATGTGCATTTTAACGATGTTGTTACGAGATCTGAAATGTTGTCGGTTTTAATATCTGGCTCCTGGCCTGTGTGTAAACCCCCTGACACTGGTCATTTGCATATTGCTTCCTGCATATTTCCATACTGACATGTGCGCATTCTTCTCTTTGCTCTCAGTTTCTCATCGTTCGGGCTCACCCAAATGATCCTCCACCCTCTGAAGTGAATCCCGAAAGTCATCTCTTTCATTTCTAGGCCTGAGCGGTGCTGATATGGAGACCACTGGACTGACCACTTTTCCTAGCTGTGACCACATTATTAGGACCGTCTTTACTGATTTAATGCTGCATGTGTGAGACAGCACCGGCTCCCTACCGTTCATTCCCTGATAGATACACAACAGCTAATTTGCCTATTTATAGGTGAAGGCTCTATCGGGACAGATCAGACAGAGGAGAGGGAGGATGGGTGAACGAGGAATGGAAATGAGAGGATGTTTGTGTTAGAAATAACATAATTATACGATTATGTAACTAAATTACAAACTAGCACAGACAAACATTCATTTGTGTTATTTTGTGTGTGAGTGTGTGTGTGTGTGTGTGTGTGTGTGTGTGTGTGTGTGTGTGTGTGTGTGTGTGGAGGGAAGGGGGGGGTTGATAGTGTAGATGTTATCATCGAAAGCTTCATCACAGTGAGAGAGAGTTGCGTTGGAAGCTCAATACATGTACACAGTCTTATGCAAAAGTTTGGACACCCTTGACCAAATAAGACATTGTACTGATTGTCTGTCAGATTCTGAAGGAGCATGGCTGTGAGGGTTTGATTGCATTCAGCGACAAGAGCGTTAGTGAGGTCAGGATGTTGGATAATGATCACCACCCCACCTCGTCCATCCCCAACTCCCCAACTCCCCGACTCCTCATCCCAAAAGTACTGGATGGAGCTCCAACCATCCATCATTCCAGAAAACACAGTTCTTCCACTGCTCCACAGCTGAATGCTGCTGAGGGGCTTTATTATACCCCTCTAGCCTACGCCTGGCATTATTAGGCAGCATGGTGCTGATAGGTTCATGTTGATTAGCCCCAGACAGTCCTATTCTATTGGCATGACTTCTCTACAGGGACTAGACAAGCTGTGTGTGTGCATTTGCACATTTGGCAATTGTCAGCAATGGGTGCAACTTATATATATATATATGTATGTATTGAATATATATAATGCTTGGAAATAACTACTTTTATATTTCACTGCATCTGCATCTATCAGTAGTGAGCGTGTGTTTTGTAGGTCAGTGTGTGTGTGTGTGTGCATGCATTAACGTATGTTTTCATTCTGAATTATATTTGCTCTATTTCTCTGTGCCCCACCCCGGCCCCAGCTGCCTTCAGCTCTCTCCCATCTGCCCTGCTGCACTGCTGCATGCTCTGGGCTGAGCTGGGCTGAGCTGGGCTGGGCTGCGTGACCTTTAGCTGGGCTGAGCTGGGCTGTGCTGGGCTGGGCTGAGCTGGGCTGCGTGACCTTTAGCTGGGCTGCGTTGGGTTGTGCGGACTGCAGAGTTAGTCCTTATTAATGAACACGATCTACCCAAGCGCTGGGCTGAACCTGTTGGGTCTTTTTGCTGTTATCTCCACAGATCTCACAGCAACAACCCAGCCACAGGGTGGGTGAACAGCCCCTCATCCTTCTGTGACTGAGCTGGAGGAAGACTTGTGCTTTACTTTAAGTAAAAAAAAAACTCTTTATGGCTGAATGTGCTTTACATTTTAAATTAAATAAAACAATATGATATGATAATTTTTTTTGTTTTTGTTGTTGTTTTCTTGCCTGGACTTGGCAATAAATAAATAAAAAATTATAATGAAGGGAAAATGTAGAATTGTAGAACAAAATCCTCAACAAGATTACAATATAGAAACATATATCAAATATAATGTATTTTGTTATTTTATAAATTTCTGGCTTGAATTTGAATAGAAGCATAAAAAATACCATATAGTGTAATATAATATATTATATAGTATAATAGAGAATAATATATATATAATATATAATATAATACAGTATAATAAATATATATATATATATATATATATATATATACACATATATAATATTGTATATTATATAATACATAGAATAAAGTAGTATATTTGCATAATATATCAATATAAAATAACCTAGAAAATGTATTATATACTATATTTTAGTATAAATAATGTAAAAATATAAATGTACAGATAAAAAAACCTTTAGGAGAAGCATTTCTTCTGTTTTAAATCTGTTAAATTTTAAAGGACTATGAACATTGGTTTAACATTTAAAAAAAAATAATAAAAAGATACATACATATATATCTTTATGTTTAGTTTAAATGTGGCTAAAATGTATAATTGTGTATAATTTAATATTATACATACAGGTAAGTGTTTTACAAAAAATATATCTAAAATCTAGGCAAATAAAAAAAGGTAAGGATTTATTTTTTCATAATTTTCTGGCTTAAATATGAATAGAACCAGAGAAAAATATGAATAATATAAAAACAGGTTTCGGAAAGAAAGAAAGAAAATAGAAAATAAAATAGTAAATACAGACACTATATATGTGTGTATATATATATATATATATATATATATATATATATATATATATATATATATATATATATATATATCCCAACACCCCCTTATCCCCCCACCCAGACTCCTAACTCACACAAACACACATTAGAAGAGCTCGGTGTCCACTATCCAGGTCAGTAGGTGTTTCTGAACCTGAGGCGTGATGAAGTGTGATATGGAGATTAACTCAGTCTGACCCGAGGCCTGAAACCTCTTCTCTGGAGAACACAGGAGGTGTGACCACTGGAGGAAACAAATATTACAAATAAACATAACGGTGTGTTTACAGGTCACACACACAGGAGCAAATACACACACTCACACACTGTGTTTGTCAGCCTCTGCCTCTCTTATGTGTGTGTGTGTGTGTGTGTTTATCTGTGTGCGTGTGTGGAGGCAGAGAAAAGGTAGAGGGCCGACCCTTTGGACCCTTTGTCCATTTGCTCTTTTACAGCCAGACATATTGCCAGAAGGCCCACACACACACACACACACACACACACACACACAGTCCAGTACTGTGACCCTCTCAGAATGACATAATTGACCATGAAAGCAGCAGCATCCACTGTAACCTGTGTGTGTGTGTGTGTGTGTGTGAATTGACCTGAGGAAGGTTACTGACCTACATTGCAGCCAAAAGATATGGGTCTGCCCTCCCCCCAAACTCAACGATCGCACTACACACACACACACACACACACACACACACACACATAAACACACACACCAGGGAACTCACATTTTTATCTATATTTTATTATATTTTATTATATATTATTATATATTTATTTATTTTTTTATTTTATTTTTATTTTATTTTTTAGTAATTTAATTATATATGTCATATTTATGTACATTTATATATACTGTATAGGACATTTATGAATTAGATATAAAAAAAATAGCTCATAGTGATACATAGAAAAATGTGGACACAAAATTATTAAAAAAAAATCTTAATAAAATATGCTTTTAATAAGTTTTTACAACTTTTGGCGGGAAATTAATCAGCCCTCCAAAGAAGACAGCTCTGATTGGATGAGTGTTGGCACCTAATTAACCAATCAGCGCAAAGCTCTCAGTTGGTGATGAACGGTGAGGGAGCGGAAGGCGAAGATGTCGGACTCCGCGGTGACTTGCAATAACTGCGGCTTGCCGTACACTTTACCCGGTAACAGAGACCTGGAACAGACATATATAATGTTGGGGGCTTACAGTTAGTCGTAGTTGCCCTTTAAAGCGAAGTTTCAGGTGAAATTAGAGAGAAAACGAAGCTGGAAACGAAAAAAAAAACCCGTTTGTAGGAATTTTCCGTTCCACCTTAAAAAGTGCAGCGGCGACAGCGCGGTGCTGGACAGGCCTCAGCGCGGTACTGCAGCGCTTTTTAAGGTGGACCGGGGAAATGCGTCCGTTAGTGTTTGGACACAATAAATGAGCTGTATGTTCATTCATGTATTTAAAAATGGCCATATTAGTTATAGTTATATATATATGGATATTGAAGATAAAGATGATGGTTGAAGCTGAAGTGGTAAAGTTGACCTTGTGGAGGTGTAGCTCCACGGCTAGCTAGCTAGCTAACGGCTACTGGGTAGACCTGGGCCTAAGGTCAGCATCCCCAGTGCTAGGCCTTGGTCGGAAGGGTATCTCCCCCCCCCCCCCAAAAAAAAATAAAAAAAAAAAAAATAAAAAAAAAACACACACACATCAATGTAAAAATGAAAAAAAAATGGGGGAATATTTCATGTTTTAAATAATATCAGCAGTATTGAGTGTGTAATGTGTGTGTGTGTGTGTGTGTTTTTTTTTAGAGGATGAAGTGGTGGGAAATGTACCCCATGTGCTGCTGTGTAGTCACATCTTCTGCACAGGGTGCCTTCGCTCGCTGGAGTCTCCACGCAGCTTCATCACCTGCCCAGAGTGCAAGGTGGGTGCCCTGACCGAGAGCCTTTTTTAATGCACAGTAATACCCGGGTTATCGGCAGTAATATGACTGAGGGGTTTCACTGCACAGCAAAACCACAAATGCACCACATCTACCACCATCACAGACAGTGCTGCTAGAAAGGTGTCTGCATAAATGTGATCAGATTTTAATCCAGTCCTTAAAACTAGTGAGAACCCAGTTGTCAGCTTCATTTATTGGGCAGAATTGTCTGGCATTAAGTATCTTGCTTAACATCTATGCTGATGTTTAAAGTCTAATCATGGTCTCATTGAAATATATTTGCAGATGGTTACAAATGTCGGGGAGGACGGGGTTGATGGGCTGCAGGTGGACAGCAGGATTGTAGGACTCATCTATACTGCCAAGATGAACACCAAGAAAAGGTGGCAGTACCTGTAAACGACCAAATGACATATAGAAAAGAAGTATGAATGTTTTTGTTCAGGAAGAAACAGTTTTGTCTTCTCTTGTGAAATAACTCGTACACCTTCTGCAGATCCCGTGAAGGAGAGAAGCAGAGAGCTCGCAGATTTAGGAGTCCGTCAGCATCTCCACCCGTCCCAACTGAGCAGCTGAACACTGAAGTGGTACACACACATCTATCTATCTATCTATCTATATATATATACATATTCCATACACAAACAGATTTCGTATATGTGTGTGTGTGTGTGTGTGTATATATATATATTTTACATACACACACACATATATGAAATCTGTTTGTGTGTGAAATGTTGTGTAATGCTATGTAATTTTGTCTCCAGTCATCACTTGGCTCCATTCTGAGCTACTGTAAAAAAAAAAAAATTAATAGTAATAATGATAATAATAATAATAATAATAATGATGATGAAGGTGATTTTGTTGGCAGCAGCAGAGTCTGACTCCATTGAGAAATCCGTTTCTAAAAGTTTCCAAAAACCCAAAACTTGAGCGCAAAATGAAAGGTGGTTTGTACACTGTGCGAAGTTTCTGCGGCGTACCATAGCAGCACTGGTGCGACTCATGATCACCTGAGGAAGGGAAACACAGACGCTAAGCTAGACGATAGACCACCAGAAATGACAAAACCATGACTGCTGTCTGTTTATGCTTAATAATCATTAGTAGGGAAGCTTTTTCAAATCTGTTGTTCTTGTAGATAAATGCACTCATTATTAAAGCGATAAATTCACCTGCCGATAGTGCCGACTTTGGGCTCGGTAGGGCATAAACCATATCTAATTATTATATTTTGACCATTACTTTAAGCACATTTGTATTTGTGTATGGAGTGACGTGCATAGACTAAATACCGCACTGTTGACTTTTCAGGTTAAACCTGATATGGAAACCCTGGTTTCTGTTTTGCTTGCATTAGACAGAATAAAATGAATTTAAAATGCTTTGTTTACCTGGAGGAAAAGTAATAGCTTGGATTAATCAACTAATTAATAACAGTCGGTAGATTAATCAATAGAATTGTAAGTGGTGGGTCTGTATACAATTATAAATAATAACAACAGGAGATCACAGTATAATGTGTGTATATCATTTGATCTAGCTTTATTGTCCCTGTTTTTAAAAGGATGATAAATCTGCCCTAAGCTGGAGACGTGTGTGTTTGTCGTTGTAGGGTCCAGACATGTTGAAGGTTCTAGATGAAGCTCTTTGTAAAGCAACAGAAAACCTCAACACCCTCGACAGCCTGCACCAGGTAAAAGGAACGACTCTCAGCCGTTATCCCTGTAAGTAATCGTGCACTGCATGTCTCGTGTAATGCTTGCTGGTCCCCCCCGACCCCCCCCCATTCCAAGACTCTTGCTACAGGCATTCAGGCTCAGCTGAGGACAGAGAAATCCCGTATCACAAAGGAGATTGAAGACTGCATTGAAAAGGCCATTGGCATACTGCACAAAAGGTGTGTGAGTTTATAAATTAATATTTGGAGACCACAAAGCAGAAGAAGGGGAAAAAAGAGGCTTTAGGCAGTTTAAAAGGTTGGGACAAAACTACATTTTGGGAGAAGGACCATGCCTGAACACTTCCTCCTGGGCATCAAGCCTATTATATAACCCTGCTTCTCAGTTTATCCAAGTGAACAGTATCTTGGGAGTCTTACCTAAGCACTCTTATTTGCATGGCTGTGTGTGTGTGTGTTCTAGGTCTGGGCTATATGGTACAAATATCATATCATGATATTAATGATCAGATGTTATAAATATAACAACAGATTCTTAAAAAACTACTGTTCAGATACTCTCCCGTACTGAGTACAGTAATTTTTATGCAAAATGTGCTGCACTTTATCCAATTAAGTAACGAATAATTACACTGTGATGAAATGTGAAGTTAATCAGTGTCCTTTAAGCACTGATGATACCCTCGATATGCTTAGAAAAGCCTATTGTATACCAGCATAACTACATTTATCACAATACCTTGAAATATTGTCATATCGACCAATACTAGTGTGTACCCACTTAGTCATAGCACTTTCTCCACTGCCACTGTTCATACTTTCAGCTGTTTTAATAGACGGAAAAAGCCCTAATAGCTACATGTGTATCAGTGAGCACAAGATAAGAAGGCTCATGGTCAATTAATGGTGATCATCCATATTCCCAGTATTGGACAGTTGAGCCATTAAATAAAATGTGCTGGTAAATAACTGTTCTGAAACTGTTGTTCTGCACCCATAGTTAAGAATGTGTGTGTGTGTGTGTGTGTGTGTGTGTGTGTGTGTGTGTAGGCGCAGTGTGCTGATGTCTGAACTGAGCTCTCTGGAGCATGTCTTCTCAGCTGGTCGAGAGGAGTGTCGGAGAATGGAGGAGAGGTGGAAGGAGCTGCGCACCGCCATCCAGAAAGCAAGGCATGTTTGCCAAGTCCCTTCACTCGGGACTTACTGCCATCTAGACAAGGTATATGAAATAACAATATTTATATTACATAGCAAAACCAGTTACTCAAACCTGGCCAGCTCAACTTCACCCTCTGAAGTCTTCGAACACGTCTGCGTGCCGTTTAATGCTACTCAGTGTGTTTATTAATACCTTTCCAGAATCCGTAGAGCCCGCCCTTCCCATTGCATCTCATTTCCAGATTGTATGTGACTCTCATCCGGAGTTATGAGGCTGTGAAGACGGGTTGTCTTTGCCTCTCCCCTTGGATTTGTGCAGCCTTTAGCTGCCTCTCATCTGTAATTGGTGGATTTGTGTGTCTCTCTATGGTTTTGTGTGAAACTGGCGCTCATTGGACACTGAAAAGCGTGTCTTCCACCTCCCGCCGTTCATATACTATTATTTTCATACACTCCACTGCTTTCGTGAAGCTAAGACTCTGGTAAACCTGTTTCAGTCACCGAAACAGTTCGTCCACATAAGCAAAGGTATGTTTTCACGGGGATTTTGAAGATTATCTGAAATCTGACTTCAGTTTTCTGGTTTAGGGTCTCTCTTCACACTGTGCTCTAGGCCACATAAGGTCTAAATATAATATAGAGAAAGAGCAGAGAGTGTTCTGAACCTTTTGATATGAAATGTGGGTGTTATCTTATGCAGGTGGAAAATGACTGACACAAATGGACTGCAGAGGGTTCACTGCCACACTGGTCAATGATAACGGGTTTGCAGTAGATATTTTAAAGAGGATGCCTTAAGGAGGTCTTAAAGTCACTTCAGTGGACTGCTGTTGGTTTGATTATAGCGGTATTCATATTTCAGGATGATTTATTGTGTGTGTATAATCGGACTGTACTTTGAGTACTGTGCACATACAATCAACTAGAGCTGGGCAGTATGACAATATTTTATCGTACTGTCATATCGTCATAGATTTTGTTATGGTGGTACACAATATGCTTTTGTGAGTGTATCGTGAATATTGTCAGTGCTTAAAGATCACTGAATAATTGCATGTTTCATTACAGAGAGTGTAATCAGTCTTATTTAAATTAATAGAGTGAAGCATATTCTAAGTAATTGGATAGGAGTTTTAAAAAAATTAAGCTGTTTGTGCATTTTGTCTCCATGACAAAATATTGGCCAAAAATCGTATATCGTAAAAAATGATTTAAAATATCGTGATCTAATTTTCTTTTCCATATCGCCCAGCTCTACATGTGATACACAGTATGACAGAATGTAGATATATTTGAATGTGCGGTTTTTACAGTTGTGTAGGGAGTTTGCAGTGTGTTCATGTGAACCTTTTTGTTCATTGCTTGGTTAATATATAACATTAGCATTTGAGCAAGCTTGTCTTCATGCTTAGGTTCTGGAGACTCTGCAGACTCCAGTAGACATGGACTCATATGATATGACCTCCCTGACTTTGTGCTCAGAACTCAGGTAGGGTTGTTTAAAAGGGCTTATGAACCATATATTGATTTTTTGTTTATTATTATTATTTAGATTTATTTATTGTTTTGGCTGAAATTACTTAAAAAGTAGTGCAGTTAATGATATTTCTTAACTTTTTCACTCAGTAGTGCCCAAAAAAAATCTCTGCTGCCTTAATTATGGAATAATGTTGTTTGTGTATAGGTGCGTTCTCCATGTGGACAACCTGACTGAAAGTTTGAGCAACTCTCTGTACATCATGGACGGTGATGTTAAGCTGTGAGTATTAAAATCTAAGTAAAATAGTAGGGGGGCCGTTACAGTCATGCAAGATCATGTTTGTGTAGTTGTCTTGTGGGCATGCAGAGAATTACATTGCGGTTAGACACATCTATAGTTTCTGGTGTGTATAAAACAGAAAAAAATGGATATATTTATATTATTAATTCTGAATGTGATGTAAAAACACAATAACTGACACAGAATACACAGAAACCAAGTTCCTTATTGTATTGTAATACAGGTTCCAATATTCAGTGCTACTGAAAATATTTTAGCATGCATATAGTTTGCAGAATTGCAAAAATTGGACATTTATCAACTAAACATGGAGGTGTTATTTTCTTCTATAGATTATTATATAGATTATTATGATAGATTATTATGAAGTGTTATACTTCATTTTTTCATTTATAAATGCCTTTAATGGCAACTTATCAACTGTTCAGTATGGTTAAAATGGTACTACATAAGAAATGTTTATAATTATGGGAAAATCCATGTGTTTTTTGTGCACAAACCCAAACAAACAATATCCACACAATCATTGAACTTCAGAGGGAGCCTTTAAGGGAAATGTTACATATAGTGATTTAAAAATATATATATATATATTAGGGCTGGGCATTATCCACTTTTTTATACAGTCATAGTGTATTAAAATATTACTGCAGTGCAGGGGGCTGGGAGTAGTGTAAGCTGTGTAGGTGCAGCAGATGGTCCTGGGTTTACGTAGCTCCTGTACCATCTCATCCTGCATTATTTTAAAGCCGAAAAACGGTCACAGGTTCACAGAAGGAGTGAACATCTTGCACACTTATCATTCATTATTTAATAAATGTTAAAATGTCAGTCTGACCATTGCAAATGTTAAACTTTGCAATGCCGGTCTATTTTGAGATGCTGAGATTGATAAATACCATATTACCGTATTTATAGCACCCATCCTTAATTATAGTTAAAACATCCTATATTTATTTCAGTGTGTCCAAGATGTTGCAGGTGCCTGTGCCAGCAGAGCGGGCGTGTAGCCCCCCGGCGAGGGGTGGATGGGAGAGATCAGGGGAACAGAGAGGTCGGTCCAGGGGGAGAGGTCGGGATGACCTGCTGCACTTGCCTGCTGCAGCCTCTGCCCCAAAACAGGACAGCCCAAATGTTATTATAGAGGAAATCATTGAGGAATTGGACAGCGGTGCGGAGAGAGATGGAATGGGTGGGTGCACATTGCGTTAAGCGTTGGTTAAAAATGTTCTATTTACATGAAGTAAGAATATTCAAATAAACGTACCTGTATACATACCTCCCTCAGTTTTGGAGGCCAAGCGCACACAGAGACAGAAGGTGCAAAGGAGGAACCGTAAGGCACTGCAGTACAGGGGATCTGTTCCACAGTACAAAGGTAGTGTAATCTGTCGAGAGCTACCTGCTACCATGATATTTTAGGATTATCGGAAACTTGAAGACAGAGCTGGCCATGTTGGAGAGTTGTTCCGCTTGTAAATGATTTAGCGGACAGTGGAACGACTGATTTCTGACTGTTCTGAGATCTGTTTAAACCCCTTCTCAGACTCCTCTGCATCTACAGCCTTCTTTCTGAAGGCCTCAGAGAGCACTCTGGATTTGGCCATGGTGATCTTCTTCACCACTCCCTTCAACCATCAAGAGTAGACCAGACAAAACGTCCGATGTTTAAATAAGACCGACTCCTCCAGAATAATCCTCTCCAACCATGTTCTGATCAGCAGCAGCTGGTTCTCACTTTACACATTTACAAGAAGACAAGGCGACCATATTCGCCAATAGTTTAGGACACCGATGGAATTTGGCATCCGTGCAGTAAACATACACACTAGTGACCAGTGTGTCACCCGAAGAGGTCGCAAAAGAGTCATTAATGCTCTTTCAGACTCTGGATGCTGATGGCGAAGCGGCATGCCCCGCCCCCCCCCTTATATATCTCAGTATTGTTCAAATTAGGATTAAAAAAATTAAGTGTCTTCTTTTATTTAATGTTTATTAAATGTTCTCAAATACTGTAAAAACATCCTGTTACTTAATCACCTGGTGCTGAGGCTCTGTTTAGAAGCCGAGCAGAAAGTTTCCTGCTGTTCTCCTCAGATTTTGTACATTTGTGTCGCTCAAGAACAATCTGTGTGTGATCTGTGTGGTTGTGTGTGGGGATTTGCAGCGCTGCAGGAGTGGGTCGTTCTAACCCATGTCATCAACCCAACGCATTTCTACGTACGACTTGTCTCGGAGCACAATGCTGGTGTGGTGCTGACCAAAAAGGTGAACAGGGCCTGCTCTGAAGAACATAGCCGCTTTACTCACGGAGACGAAATCAAGACGGGTAAAGGCTGGTTTATACTCCCTTTACATATGAAAATGCTAAAGGTGGATCCGCTCTTGTACCACTGAGGAAAGTGTGATCATGTGTAACGGTGTGGGTGTGGGTGTGGGTGTAGGCACGCTGGTGTTCGTGAGGTGGAATGATGATTGGCGCAGGGCGACGGTGTGTGAGCTGTACCAAAAGGGCTGCCTGGAGTGTGTGCCTCAGTGCTCTGCAGCTGAGATTGCTCGCCTGCAAGTCTTCTTCCAGGATTATGGCTTCTCTAAGGGATTCACCTTCTCAGAGTGAGGTTTTGTGTGTGTGTGTGTTTGTGTGCCTACTTGTTTTTCCTAAAACGGAATAGACATAGATGTGAATGTTGTTCTTTTTTTGTCTCAGTGATGGAGATCTACGAGGGCTGAACGAGTGTTTGCGGAAAGCTGACATTGCTGCCCAGGCCGAACTGCATTGCTGGGCTCCTCAGGCCATCAAGTGCTCCCTCAGAGACATCATCCCCTCAGACCTGGTAAGAGCTGATGAGGCCTTATGACTAAAAACATTCATATACACAGTATGGACAAAAGTATTGGGACACCTGCTCATTCATTGTTTCTTTAGAAATCAAGGCTATTAAAATAATCAGTGAGTTAGTGAGATCGGGTTGTTTGGTGATGATCACCACCCCACCTCATTCCCAACTCCACAGATCATCCCCAAAGTGTTGGATGGAGCACCAGCCATCATTCCAGAGAACATAGTTCGTTCCACTGCTCCACAGCTCAATGCTGAGGGGGCTTAATACTCCTGTATGAGTATGTGATTTTGAAATCTCTGTATTTATAGTCTTAACTTCTATAGAACTATAGAACTGTGTGTATTCTGGAGTATTTGTGTGTGACAGGTGAAAGGCTGGAGCAGGGAGGCGCGTGAAGAGATGAGGCGTGTGATTGGCTCCAGTGCTGTTGAGATGCATGTGTTTCGTGAGGACCAGGACACGCTGCTGGTTGATCTGAAGAAGGCGTCCGTGGACGACACTCTGCTTTCTCTGAGAGAACACCTTGTGTTCATGGAGCTGGCCAGGCAAGACATGCAACACTTATCTAAAACCTTATTATAGTGCTAAAGTAATCTAATGTCATCAAATAAACGTTGAGACTAAACTGTAGAATTAATTGCAAGTGTGTGTTTGGACGTACCTGGGCAGGTTTTATTCCCCCCAGGTGACCCCCAGTGGCAGTAAGCCTCTGCAGTTTTATCCACCTGTCTATCCTAAACTGAATACGGAGCTGCACGCTGTGGTTTCCCACGTAAACACTCCGTCAGACTTCTACATACAGCTGGTGAGTTCCCTGCACTTTCGAAGACATTGGCCGGTTTTAGATAACTGGTTTGACTGGTAAAGGATAATCGGATGACATGTATTATTAACAATCTGGTATTGAAGTTAGAGCAACTTGTAGCATTCAGACTGTACATTCACTGTAGTACATCCAATAGAGGGTGGGGTCAAAAGCCATGGTGATGGAGGCTATTAGTGGAGGAGGTTGTGATGATGTAGTCAACTACTGGTCGTGTTTTGCTTGAGCTATTGGCTACACCGCCCCCACGAGATCCAGCTGTAGGCCTCCGTTACGTCTGTATCCATAAGTTTTCAGAGAAGAATTTCTAATGTTTTCCTAAAAGCTAGTTTACATGCTTCCCACTCATACAGCCATACTTTATCTTATCACAGTATTTTGGCCAAAATTGATTGATTATTTATTACTATGACATGTTTCTCACTATGCAGGTGGACACAATGGAGTTCCTGCTGCTGAACTCAAAACTGCAGGACTGTTACGGGCCTCCTGGGAGCCAGAGCGAGCTGCAGATTTACTGCCCTTGTATGGGCCAGGCCTGCGTTGCCCTCTACGACAAGAAGGACTGGTGCAGGGCTGAAGTCACTGGTGTGTGTATATGCATGTAGGGTGTGCTTACATTGAATTTCATTGATCAGATGTGAATTGAGAGGTCAATCTGAGCATGTGTGTGTGTGTGTGTTGTGTGTGTGTGTTTCTCTCAGGTTTTCCTGGTGGTCGGATGGTGGAGGTCCGGTATGTCGATTTTGGCAACAGAAAAACTTTGTCTGTGAACGACCTTCGACAGATAAAGGATGAGTTCTTTGCATTGCCTGCCATGGTGAGAGTCCTACCAGCACCTGTAATGACAACTGTATTGTATAATCTACATCGTACCTCAGTAAACTCACCTCAGGAGCATCCAGCAAGAGAAAGTGTCAGTCTCTGCGGAGACTCTTGTGTACGTCGACAAATCTTCAATGAGCCGAATGTCTGTTCTTTCTCCTTCTTCAGGCGTTGTGGTGCTCTCTGGTGGATGTTTTGAGTGTGGGAGACACCTGGAGTGAAGAAAGCATCGAGGTGTTCCGGAAAATGACAGAACAGAATTTGGTCACTGTAGTGGTTACAAGTGAGCACTCATTGTCCTGACTAGTGGAATAAAATCTCTATTACATTCATAAAAGTTCATAAAAACGCACAGGTTTTGGCTTTTCTTGTGAGGTCCTCAGTAATTCATATGGCCATATTCCAATCTTTCTTCACCACATGGGATTAAATATGCATCTGGTACAAAAACCAGTCCAAACAGGACACGCTTTGTGAGCATCATGCGAGAATTGATCTTTTTTGCCCCTAGACTCCCCCTCCAGGTGGGGAGCGTATTTTAACTTTTACTCAACTGCAATAAATACAAATCAGGATTAGAGAGCCCTCTCATGGACAGCTATACAAGTGCATTTCTGGACAAGCTGAGAGCTACAGGAGCTTGATTTGAAGGTAGAGCAGCATGTGGGCTGAGGTGGTAGAGTAATACACTAATATGACTCTATGGGTTATGCAGCATTACACAGCAGTTCTGGAGAGAGGTTCTGCTGCTGCAGCTCCACCACCAAAGCTCCACAGTGCAGTAGCAGTAGCCGCAGCAGCATTCCGACCCGGAGTGGGAATGACGGAGGCGCCGTTCTCCCTGTTACAGTTGGTAGAACATCAGCATGATCCTAAAGCTGCTGTTTTAAGATGAATTTGGTAACGTTTTGAAGCTGCTGCTGGAAAGTAAAACCACAGCTTGAGAACCATGTTGATGCTCCACTGACTGTAATAGCATCTCTGTCATTTGTACCATGGGCCTAGGACGCGGCGACTGCACTCTGGAACTTTTGTGGAGTAACGCTGCGAGTCATATTTGTGTGAAATCCTGTCTCAGCCCATGTTAGAATGTTTCCTTTTTTGCTATCAGCTTGTCATCAAATGCATGTGTACAGCTCTGTGTTATGGGCTGCTCAAATTGTGATTAGCATTTATGAAATTAGGGGTTTATACTCTTCAACTGTAGAGGAAGCCTATAAGCAAAAACTACCAGTTCTCGTATAATGCTGCTTGTGACTTTTTAAACCTCAACAGAGTAATAATATGGGTCCTTTTGAAAGTTTATTTTTCATTTACATTTACATTTATGGCATTTAGCAGACGCTCTTATCCAGAGCGACATACAAGGTTATTCATATCACAGAGGTGGGCCAATGTAGTGTTAAGAGTCTGGCCCAAGGACTCTTATTGGTGTAGCGCAGCAGCATAGTCACTCAGACTGGGAATCGAACCCTAGTCTCCCACATGGTGTTGTAACAGTGGTGTTATCTGTTGCGCCACACCAACCTGTAACCTCCTGTAAGCGCACTAATTCGATTTTAAAAGGGTGGTCATGCAACAATGTCTCAAATATGTGTTTGCACGTTTGTTTTAACAGTTGTTTGTTTATTGCAGAGCTTGTGCCCCATTCCGCAGTGTTACCCGTTTGTCTGTATGAGGTCAGTAAGCGTTTCACTGAGCCTCCAGTCAGCATCGGAGAGATCCTGGTCAGAAAACGCCTGGCGTCTTTGGTAACCAAACCGTATGTGCATTATATTACCTCTCTTAGCCTTACAGCCTCACTCTCATTATCCTGTCACCCTGAGCAAGAAACTGTGCAAACTGTGTAGACATCAACAGTCTGTTTACTAATACCAATACTCCCAGTATTTATATATGGCTTTTATTCACCATCATCCTTTAAAAATATGTACTTCATAACCTCATTTGATACTTTCTTCCACCGCTTTAGAGTCCAACTGGAAGAACCTCCCCTGCTGGACGCTGCAGTGTGGGATCCCCCACTCACTGAGGAGCTTGTATGTCCAGATGAGCAGTCACCCCCTATTGATGAGCCTTCAGAGCTGCAGGCTAACTTGACTCTGCCCACCTGCCTTAAGGACCTTAGGGTGAGGGTCACCCATGTAACCTCACCTGGACACATCTGTGTGCAGCTACTGCAGTTTGACAACCAACTGAAGAGGTACTGGCTTAAATGCTTGCACATACACATGTTATATATATTGCTATTATTATTTTCGCTGGGCCACTTAACCCTTTTAACCGTTATCTTCGTAAGGGTTCACGACTTGCTGAAGAGCGAATATTTAAAGTCTGACCTGCAGGAGGTGGACTGGAAGGTGGAGATGTCCTGCGCTGCCAATGTTAATGGGGTCTGGGAGAGAGGAAAGGTGTGCAGTGTGTCCTCCAGCAACGTCTCAGAGGTAAATGCACACATACACACTTTTTAATACAAATAAAGGACTAAAAAAAAAAAGAATCGTTGCTGTTGGTAATTCTAAAGCGGTCTGTATCTGCAGGTGCTGCGCTGTGACTTTGGCAACACAGTTAAGCTCCACATCAGTAACCTGAGGCCTCTACTGCCTGAGCTGGTTGGCTCTTTACTGCTGGATTGTTGCCTCAGTGACATAAGGTACCATGTATTGATCCGCCCATCCAGTATAGAGGATTTATGATAATGACCTTATTAAACAGATTAGATATCAGTCAGATGTGACTGAACTACATTGAAGCAGCACACCTGTCCCACCTGCCGGACTTGGACGTGCCAAGCTCCGTTTAGAAGCGCAGTGTTGGTTTTATCTGTTAAAGCACGGTTATATTCCTATAGTAGGTAAAAAAAAAAAAACAGGACTTAAAGTATACCTAAACAGAAAAGGTATGAGGCAGAGGAAGGACAGAAGTATTGTTCACTAAGGAAGATCTTTAGGTGTGATTTAAGGGAAATCAAGTAGATCACTGAAGGATCTGCCACATATAGTGGAGAGTATAGTGTAAGGGACGGGGAGTCGACTGTTGTCTGAGGACCCGAGTGTACAAGGAGGGACTGGAAGGGTGGAGGGGCTCTCTGAGATGCACAGGGACCAACCAAGCTTTGAAGGTAGTGAGCAGGATCTTAATTTTAAATGTGGGATTTCACCGGTAGCCAGTTACACTCCTTGAGATTAGGAGTGGTGTTGTGAGGAGGGTTGCAAAGAGGTGGAAAAGTTTTGATAAATTGTCGGCATCTTTCCATGGAAACTGTAGCTTGAGAACTAACTTTGGAAATATTCCAAAATGTACTTTTTATGGAAATTAATAGGAAATATTGGCTCATTTAAAGAAACTATATCATACACCATAACTTTAGAAATGCTTAATTCTTTCATTGAACAAATCACCAAATATACCAACTAACATTTTACCAACTGTATGTAATTTTCTCACCTTTAGCTTCAAATATTACCATTAATTCCCATGGTAAATTTCCCAACTAGGAAAATTCCTGGAATTCCTAGAAAGTTCCTGTTCAGTCCTAAAAGTATGTTGGTGCCAGTTGAAAAGACTGCTTATTGATTTATTTCCATTTTAAAACACTCATTTCCTTGGTACTGCAGTCATTGAATTTTGCTAAATCATGACAGACACAAATGCGTTATCTACTTGCAATTTGGTCTGGATTCACAAGCGCTTTAATATGGAAGATCAAAGTATTTTAATATAAACACAAAAAATGAAGTGCAGTTTAAAAATGAGACATTCTCCGATATTCCCTTGAAGTCTGTGTTTGTGCTTGTCCATCCCTAACAGCTCACACGTTGTCTGGGTTTTGCAACCTATGTGTTACTGATTTTTAACGCTTGCCTAAATGCTGCTGTCCATCAGGCCAGCTGGTGGTCGCGCCACCTGGACGGCTACAGCTTGTGACTTCATCTCCTACTACCTCACCGGAGCCACAGCTGTAATGACCATTAAGGTGACTGACTTGCTGTGATCACTTACTATGATAATCCATTTTTGAACGTGTGAGTGTCTTTCCCATCCATGTGTGTGTATGTGTGTGTGTGTGTCGCTCTGACCCCTGCAGGATCCCTCAGCTAGGCCAGTACCAGTGTCTCTGTTCTGCCCCAACCGATCAGGCCAGGATGTCAGCATTGCAGACTTTCTCATCAGTGAAGGACTCGCTCTAAGAGAGAGAAGCATCAGGTAGGACCATGCCTGGTTAAAGACTAATGTCATTTTCATCCCAGTGAGAAGAGCTCCCCAAGAAGCAGCAGACCTTTCAGACACTACAATAACATACGAGCCTTAACCTGTAAGGCAGAATTAATAATAATAAAAAAGATTTATCTGATGAGGTCATATGATGTCATTTCTTGGTTACATTACAGTAAACACATTGGATAAGTTGTCAGAATCTGTGCTTTCAGAGTTCCTCCTGCACCCAAACCAGCCCCTGTTGTATGTGAAGAACCCAGTGCTGGGTCAGGGGATGCTCTGTTGATGCAGGACAAGTGTGTGCCGGCTCTGGAGGAAGTCCAGACTGAAATCCAGAATGAAACGCCTGTCCCCTCACGCTCCTGTCCTCCCAGACCTGCCCCCCGCACCACCCCGCCCCCGGAGAAAGTGAAGACTCAGGCCTACCAGCCCCCCGAGCTGCCTCCCTGCGGCCACACGCGCATGAGCATCTCTGCAGTTTCTGACGACGGAGTGATCTACGCCATGACCCCACAGGCCGGTGCGTATGAGAGCAGGCTAACAGATAAAACACATGTGGGGTGGAGGGGGTTCTTGGTGGGTGCAGTGTGGCTGGTCTTTTCATTCAGTACGGTCCTTGATCTGACTCACAACAATGCTTCTACTTCCTTTGACCGTAGAGACAGCAACAGTATCTTTTATTTTTTTAATGCCATTTATTTTGGAAGAAAGAATCAATGAGCAGGCGTCCCATTACTTTTGTCTATATAGTGTGTTTACTGTCACAAATTTTGTAAAATGTTGGGAAAGTGTATGGTACATTTTCACTTCACTTCAGCAACACTTACACTATAGGTGTGTGTGTGTGTGTGTGTGTGTATGAGAGAGCAGAGTGTGAGTTTGAACGTTTGAAGGAGAGTCTACAGCAGCACATTAAGACGCTGCCCCGGCAGAGGCACTATAACTGGAAGAGCGTGCTGGGCTGTGCCGTCATGGGCTCGGACATGCTCTGGTACCGTGGACAGGTCCAGGAGGTCATTGGAGGCCATGTGAAGGTAAACCTTTTAATTTATTAATCTGTTTTTAATTATATTTTCTATGTGTGTGTGTGTGTGAATATATTAATTTACGTCGTTTGAGAACCAGCTGTCGTTTACAGAAACTGTTCCAGATTCTCTCGAAAACTAATCGCAGACAGGGCCGTCGTATGACGGGCACAAAATGTCTATGTAAACAGAAGCATTTAGCACTGTTTATTTCTCCTCAGTTCGGCGTCGAGACGAGTAACTTGTGGTCATGCTGTGTGTTTCAGGTGCGGTACGTGGATCAGGGGATAGTGGAGAATATTCCAGTGTGCCATGTCTATCCAGTGGTGCTGTGTGAGAGCGTTCCTCAGCTGTCTGTGCCTTGTCAGTTAAATGGCGTCATTCCGGTGAGCAACACACACACACACAGCTTATCTAGTCCCTTTAGAGAGCTATTGCCAGTAGAATAGGACTCTCTGGAGCAGATAAACTTGAACTTAATGGCACCATGCCTCCTAATGTCAGCCATGAGCTAGAGGGGTATAAAGCCCCCCAGCATTAAAGCAATGGAAGAACTGTGTTGTTTGGAATGATGGATGAGTTTAGGATGAGGTGGGTGGTGATCCATCCTAAACATCCTGACCTCACCAACGCTTTTATTGATGAATGCAATCAAATCCTCACAACAGTTCTCCTTCAAAATCTAGTAGAAGGCCTTCAACCCTGGTTGGGACACAGTATGGACAGGTTTTTTTTATTTATTATTAAATAACCTTGATTTCAGAAGGAACAGTGAATGAGCAGGTGTCCCAATACATTTGTCCATATTGTTTAACATTTATTGAAACGTGAGCAGAAAGGCACGTCTTGAACGTTGTGAAGTTTTCTTCAGTAGCTTTCTCCGCATGGTCGTAAGTGACCATCTCAAATGGCAATCACTGGGGTCCAAGCACTGTAGAGCACAAATGATTCAAGTGATTTATAGTAGATGTTTGGTCTCAAAAGGAGAGTTTTCTGCTGTGGACGACGCCTCCGGATGCCTACAGATATGTTTGTTTTTTCTAATCGCATCGTTTTCCCTGCCCTTGGGTTTTCCTGTCTGACTTCGAAACACAATTGTCGCACAATTGACCTCCTGTGTGCTGTGTTTAACTAAACGTAGGTTGGAGGTTCGTGGCAGTGGGACGCAGTGGCGCTCATGAAAGAACTACTGCTCGGTCGCTCGGTGAACGTTCAGATCATGGTAAATTTCGCACACTCACTCACACTCACGCACTCTTAGGACTCCTGACTTAGGACTCTACTGATGATGAATTTTCGTGGTTGATTGCTGTTCTTTACCAGCAAACCTGTTCAGACAATAAAGACCCTAACTGCAGGCTGCAGGAGTGTAGAGGGATCTTTAGAAACTAGCTAAGGAAGAATAGCATCTGCTTAATGCCTTCAGTGTCTGTCTGCACTTTCCCTGGCTGAGTGTTTGGCAGGGAGCAGCATCAGCAGCGTGTCCCCAAGTTGTGGGAATAGGAATAATGGGATAATGGTTGATGGGATTAGGGGAAGGGTCATCAAGATTGCTGCTTTTTTTTTCTATTTTTAATCAATTAAAAAAAATAATGAATAGTTTAGATTGGTGCCAGACAGTGGTTCAATTTAGTGGCTCGTTTAAACCCCAACCACTAGAAGGCAGTGTTGTACTCTTATCTCCAGATCCCGCTGTTCTGATTGGTAAAAAATGTTGACCATTGTTTTACTAGATTTTATGCAGATGATGGTGTGTACGATGTGTTTTATACTATGACAGGTTTTCTAAAATTATATATTCAATTATTTTAAATAATATAAAAATGATTTTGAGTTCCAATTCAGCGTCAGCGTGTTGGTCATTACCCCCTCCAATCATGCATCTCTACTGGTAATTACTCATTACTCTGTGTTCATGTACAGTTTTATGTAAACCGTGTCCACTCTGTCTGTCCCAGGAACTGCCAGAGAATCCACGTGGCTCAGTTACTGTGGAGATAATACTGGATGGGATGGCACTGAGCAGAATCATGGTGTACCACCAGCATGCCACCATCGACCCACTCAGCAGCAGCCCTGAGGTAGGATTGTGCAACTGGAGATACAGGAGGGGGTTTGGTCAGTTTAGATCTGGGTAATAAATAAAGATATGTGTGTGTGTGTGTGTGTGTGTGTGTGTGTGTGTGTGTGTGTGTGTGTGTGTGTGTCCAGGATTATGTGGTGAAACCTCCAGTGCCTGACTTGGATGACTGGGATTTGAACACAGAGGTGAGGTCTTTACATTTAGCATCTACAGATATTGCATCACTACTGATGTTTACATGTATCGTCCAGTAACAGCAATATATATAATATAATAATAAAATAAAGGAGCTCTCTGTTGTATTTTGCTCGTGTCCTGCACCTGTGTTTCAGTGCAGGTGGACGTAGAGCTGGGCAATATGAAGATATATCATGATACGCGATACGCTTGTCTCTGAATGTCAAATCAAATCCTCACAGCAGTGCTTCTGCAAAATCTAGTAGAAGGCCACCTTCTTCCCTGGACAGTAGAGACTCCCAACAAAAGCAGGATCAACTCTCTTTAATATCCTTGATTTCGACAGAAACAATGAATGAACAGGTGTCCCAATACTTTTGTCCATATAGTGTATCACCACCTACTGTACTCCACTGTAGTTTAGCCCCACCCATTTAAATTGTAGCAGTGTTTTAAACTCAAAGTGTTTTCGGCATGAGGCGCAATACAGGACAGCCAATCAGAACAGAGCTCATTAATGTTGGAGCTGAATTTACATATTTTTCCATCAGGGCTTGGAGGAGCTCCAGACCATTTTAGGTGTGTACACCAACCCCGTGCTTCCGGATAAAGGGAAGCAGTTCAGGGTCACGGTCAAGCACCTCCGTACCCCTAATGAGGTAGAGTGCAAAGATAGTTGTGTGTGTGTGTGTGTGTGTGTGTGTGTGTGTGTGTGTGTGTGTGTGTGTGTGTGTGTGTGTGTGTGTGTGTGTGTGTGTGTGTTTTGTATCCCTCACTCCTGGCCTATTTGCAGGTGTTCCTGAGTTTGTTGGACACACCGGGGTCTGATCAGAAGCAGGAGTCTCTGCAGGAAGCCTTAAACCGAGTCAACATGGACACCGACTGTCTGCCACAGCTGACAGACTTCCCCATTGGTACAGTTACTTTCACCACTCCTGCACAGACTTGCCAGCCGTAACGACCAGTCAATCTTACCAGGATTTTGATTCTGGCTGTGATTCTTCCCTGTTAATAGACCCTAAAAGTACATGTTACTATTTCTGTGTCTTTCTCCATACAGAGGGTCCCTGTCTGGCTGAGTATAGTGATGGTAAATACTACCGTGCGAAGCTGCTGGGCTTTGCTGAATTCAATCCCAGCATCAAAATTCTCGTGAGGCACGTGGACTTCGGCTCAGACGACATCCTGCCGCCAAGCAAGTAAGTTTAGTTTACTTTACAATTTAAAATACTAAAAAATAATAATAATAATAATAATATACAGTGCGAGGGGAAAAAAACCCCACATTTGCTTATATAGAGCTTCAACCTAAATTTTACAATTTCACAATATTCAAAAAGCTAAACACAATAACTAGACATAATTTAAAAAAGGGCCTTTCTGCATGCATATGTATGTGTGATTATTAAATTTATTTAAAAAACGATACATAGGGAAAATGATTACAAAATGTTGGGTGATCTTTTATAATATTTTATAGGTAGAGAATTTTGTCAAATGGGAACGCCCATTCCAGTTTCATTTTTTCCTAAATCTTACTGAAAATTGACTAGTTGGAAAGTAATGAGTCAGCTGCCCTTTTTTGACCATTTCCCTTACTTTAATATATATTATTAAATATTTTCAAACATTTAGATTTATATCATAAACAGTAAGAATCTGAAGCTCTTGTCATGCAAGCATGCAGGCGCTGCTGATTTACGGGTGCAGTATGTCTGTTACCACTTCCTTCAGAAATCATCAGGTATTGTGAAAATTAGGGGTGCGTTGAAATATTGCCAAATCGCAGAGCCAAAACATCATGAAAATGTGTCGATGCTTTGTGGTGAAAAGGCATTCTGTTATTTAAGATCTTGGCTCAGGTTCATTTGGTGTTTTTCCCCCCCAGATTGCGCCGTCTGCCCCTCTCACTCCTCCATTTCCCCTGCGAGGCGGTGTGTGTTCGGCTCGCGGGTTTCAAGCCGCCACGCGTCTGTCTTGCGGTGGAGCGCATTTCCTACCGGCCAGAGTGGAGCATGCGGTCCATGTTGGACATGATTGACTTGTTGCACGGCAACCTCAGCGCCGTGGTAACGGTAGGCCCTAACCAATCAGCATTTTCAAAAGATTTTGAGTGAGTTTCCAACTCTGCAAGATATGATGTTAAAAGCGAAACCTAATGATAAAAAAATAAATAAATCAATAACTACAACACTGATGGAAATGTTAATTTTCTGCCATGGGGGTGGGGGGGGTATACGATTGACTAAGTGGGTCTGAATACCTGCTGTCTGAGCCAGTGCAGGTTAATGATTCCATTTATTTATTTTTCCCCCCTCCCAAGGGTGTAGAGCCACAGCTGACGGTGGTCCTGTACAACGCGAATGGAACATTTGTACATGTGCCCCTAGTGGAGAAAGGCCTCGCTGACTACGAGTGAATAAAGTGAGTCTGTACTCGGCCTTAACTGCAGTGCAGCTTGTGGCATTATCGTTCATGGGCTGCACTGCTCTGCTTTGAAGAGAGTTAATTAATATTCCTTCTATGCTTTTTTTTTTTTTTTTTTTTTTTTCCCTTTTTCTTTTTTACACTACAGGTTCAATTACATGCCCCAGAGGACTGGTGTTTTATGTTGATGTGAATTTTTAGTTAGTTTTTTGCCTTGTTTGGTTCTTCATGATCAGTACTGTTCATCACTGCTGTACCTGTGTTCACGTTATGTTCTTCCAGCTTGACTGGGGCGTGGGACGAGTAAATTTGTGCTCTTAAAAGCTCTTGACTCACCAAATATTTATTTTTTACAAAACTGTACACTGCAAATAAATAGGTAACCCATACAAAACACATGCACACACAGATAATCCAATGCTCTACTTCTTGTAAGAATCTGACTTTTTAAAAAAAGACGTCCCCGTTGTTTCAGATCAGGGCTTAGCGTCCATCACAACCCGTCCCTGAGGGTCTTTGAGCCGAACCCGGCCGCTGGGGTAACGCGTTTCCTGGCGGCCGTCTGAGTAAACTGTTTTGACCGTGCCGTCGGGATACTCTCGCCGTTTAAACTCGGCAGTGTGGAGCTCTCGCTGACCGGTGTTAAACTGGATCTTCTTGCTGCCGTCCCTAAGATAGACCAAGAAGGAGCAGGTGATGGGAAGTAAGACCGTGACCACGCTTCAAAGATGACCATTTAAACAGCTCACTAAAGTCATTTTACTGCCTTTCCCTGTTAATAACAGATTAGTAGGTAAAGTTTAGCTGCTTGACCAGTATTTCATACAACGTAGATGTTCCTATGGTACGACATCATTATGCTTTTCCCCCACAGATGAAGTCTAGACCCCCTCTACTACTACGACCAATGGAAAGTGTCTCATATTAATGTGCAACAGGGCTGATGTTTGTCCAGCACAGGTACTTAATCTTTAGGCTTAAAGATGGTTACACCAACAATACTACCTTTACTGCTGCAAAATCAAAGGTCCAGAGAATCCTGGGGGCAAGAGATGGTCCTATAATAATAATAATAATCCAGTACCAAGAACCGTTCTTTTAATATAATTCTCTTTCTGATGTTGGTTTGCTCTTAATAAACATACACAGCCTCTTTACACCTGGCTTTAACATCCAGACAGTAGCTCTCTGTAGTAAAATGCATTCCCACTCTGACCAGATCAGATTTTGCTTTCTCATGAAGGTGGTCCAACTCCAGGAGATCATGGACGGTTTTGAAGTTCCACAACAGTGAAACAAAAGCCAGAAAATGTGAGACTACACTCTGTAATGCATCCAGATACAGATGAGTGCACACTTAAAAATAAAGATGCTACAAGAGGCTCTTTGAGCGAAGCTATAGAACCATATGTTATCATTTAACAAACATGGTTCTGCCATGGCATCGCTCAAAGAACCCTTTGTAGCATTCCCCCGGATCATAATCCCATCATTACGGGCCTCATTCTCTAGTATGATCCAGAAAGTCTGGGGTAGCATCATGGTGCGTTTAAAGTGCAGAACATTTCACAGCTCAGCTCTTATGCTGATGGATCCCCAATGACTTCCTAAACTGAACCCATTCCAAATTATGAGTCTCAGAAACTTAATGAAAACTTTACACTCGGTCAAGCCAAATGGGAACGTGAGCGGACCTCTAAAACCTGACAGCTGTTAATCCCAGATGTAACCCACCTCAGAATGTCATTCATTTCCAGCAGTAGCTGTACTTACGGGTTTTGCTGTATTATCGTGCCGTCTGCCAGCACGCTCTCCTCCCTCCCGTCAGGATAGATATTCTTAACCGTCTGATCAGGGAACGTGATCTCCTTATGGCCATCAGGGAAGTGTTTCTCTGGAATGCAGAACCAACGTCAGGAGAAGGCACTTACCAGCACATCAGACCAGCAGGTTAGGTAATGAGGACTTACCGATCTGGTTATTGGGGAACTGGAGAACTTCCATGCCATCAGGGTAGGTGGTGTGTGTGGTCTGAGCACCTGCATGGTAATAAATCTACAGGACACAGGGAACAGAAGTTGATGTGAGGTTACTTATACAGGTCAGTAATTACAGGTGCTGTAAAACCAGAAGAGCTAAAACTCTCACCACTCTTTGATCTGGCATGATTTGTTTGATGTCTCCGTTGAAAAACGTGACTTTGACCGACAGTCCATCCGCAGACAGCTCTTTCCTCGTGCCGTTGGGGAAAACGATGAGTCGCCCTCCATCCGGAAGCAGCTTCTCAATCTGGGAAACACGAAAACATCTGGGTCATTTTGCTACATAAAAGCAAATCAGATCAGGTGTTTTTTTTCCTTATTTCACCTTGCCATCAGTGTGCATGATTTCTTCCTCTTCCATCTCCAACTGCTCTGCAACCACCCCAGGACTTTCCTCCTCCTGTTTAAAAAACTTAATTTAAATCACATTTAAAGGGATCAGTATAAAAAAAAAAAGGAGGATTTGGTGCTCCAAGTGGCTCGGCAGTTTAATATGTAGCATTTTTTACTCACTAAAGAGGTTTCAGTGACTGGCTGAGTCTGTGCATCTAGAAGGTGGTATGGAGCAGCCGCTGGGCAGGCTTCCTTCTGACTTGGAGAAGTCTTGGGCTTTGAGTTACAAGCTGGAGGAAAATATGAAGTGTTACACTGATGCCTCTGAACTGAAGAAATAATACAGTTTCAAGTCCAAAAAAGGACTCTTACTGCCCCATTGTAACCATGCCTAATGCCAGGCGTAGGCTAGAGGGGTACAAAGCCCCCCTAGCATCCATATAGCAAACTAGAGTAATGTGTACCTTGAGTTTTGGGAGGCTTTTGAAGGTCTGGACTGTCTCGTCTGCCATTACCTCTGCTGGTCTTAACACTGCAGGAAGGGCTCTAGAAACACAGACAAGTGAAATCAATAAAAAGAACATCTGTGATTTAGGTCATGGAGAAATGACCGGTTTGGAAGATATGCTCGAGTTTTGTACCTTAGATTTGGCCCTTTTCTGAGCAGTGCTGGTGGTTGTGGTGCTGCTGATGCTGCCACAGCCGCTGCCAGGTGCACTAGACCTCCCCCTCTCTTTTTCTCGCTCACCCTCAGCATTCTTCCACGCAGTCAAGCGGAGTTTCTCCAGCAGGCGGACCTGGTCCCGGAGAGAAGCATTCTCAGCGGTGAGGCTGTCTACCTGCTGCCGGAGGCGGTTGTGGGTGCTGGACCAGCGAGTCTCACGTTTCCTTAAATCCTCTTGCAGAGTGTTCAGCTGCTGCTTTAGAGACTAACACGTAAAAGGTATTGTTGACACAGGTGTTCAGACACAAATGAGGTATAATCTCCACAGAAAGGGACACTCTGGAGCTGCTGCACAAGAGCATAAAACCTTCCACCAAGCTTCAGCTAGAGAACTTGAGCTCCCCAGGGTCTGCCTGTGGAGCAGTGGAACTGCTGTGATCCAGACCTAATCATCCAACATCAGTGATGCTACTGTAGCTGAATGCTATCAAATTCTCACCGCGATCTAGTGTAAAGACTTCTGAGAAGAGTAGAAGCACTGGATGAGTAGTGTAGTAGTGTCCGCAAACTTTTGCTCGTACAGTCTCATCCCAAAAGCAGTCCATTCCAGAGAACACAGTTCTTCCACTGCTCTACAGCTCAATGCTGGGGGGCTTTATACCCCTCTAGCCCACGCCTGGCATTATTAGGCAGCATGGTGCCAATAGGTTCATTGTGTTGATCTGCTCCAGAGAGTCCTATTGACAGCACTTCTCTACAGGGACTAGACAAGCTGTGTGTGTGTACATTTGCACATCCATGTCAACAACTTCAATTAGCTTAATGCATTTATTAAAAGGGGTGTCCACAAATATCTGGACATACCGTGTACCGTTAAAAAGTTAGAGAGACTGAAACCTGTATCTCATCCCGCTCCTGTTTGTCAGGTCTTGCCCTGGCAGCTGCTGCATGTTTCTCAAACAGCTTCTTATCCCGCTGCAGCTTCCGACCTTCCTCGCGCTTGAACTCCTCCCATTTGGCGAGTTCATCCGCCATCTTCTGTTGGAACTCAGTCCTCTCCTTCCTACAGGGAAATCACGTCAACAATTTTTCACCTTATTGCAAAGGTTTTTCAGGACTGTGCTCGTTTCATATCTAGTAGAAAGACGACTTCTCCGGAAGCAAGGAATAAGCAGGTGTCCCAATACTTTTGTCCATACAGTGTATATTAGCCTCCGACCAACGCTCTAGAAGTCAACGTCCAACAAGTTGACCGAGCACAGTCTCTGCATTCGGGTTTGGATGTGCTACATACCGCAGGTTCTCTTTGACGGCTTCGTTTTCCTGCCTGATTCTGCTCAACGCTGCATTTTCTGCCTTGAACCGTTCAATCTCCGTCTCCAACTCCACCAAGCGCTCACGAAGTAACCGCGACTGGGCTGGATTACGCATAAGAGAGAGTGAGAATTTAACCAGTGAGAGGATTTACTAAACCTCACCCCAAATTGACTAGAAGAAGAGACACCTATTGGTCATGTGTAAGAATGTACTACTCATCAGCTACATTAGCCTTGTATATCCAGCATCAAAAGGAAGCTGGGATGGATTGACCACATCATTAACTTGCAATTGTGTAAATCACCTGCTCCGTGCTCACTGTGTGTCCCCTCTGGATCCTGCACTACTGAAGGTGGAGCTGAAGGGCAGGTCTTCGGCTTGAGGGCTGGGAACAGCTTTGCTACCAACTGGCATGTGGGCGGAGGCTCTGGTGCACGATCCAAAGAGCTGCCAGTTGAAGCATCAGGCTCTGCCCCTTTTGAGCTGGCAACCTTCCTTGTCAGTGCCTTGCCCACATGATCGTCCATCGTGGTGGAAACGCAGGTCAAGTCCTCAGGCTCGTTCCAAGTGTCATCGTCGTCAAAGTCGAAGTGATCTCTGACGCTCACTAGTGTAGAATCTCCGTTGCTCTCCTCTTCTTCTAGTGGACTGGCAGCTCCTCCTTCCCTGTCCTGGTAGGAGCTTTTATCGTAGGGAGGGACTTGAGATACTTGGAAGCAGTGGCTGAAAGGCTGACTAGGTCCAAATGCAGTTTGGTGGAACTCGGAGCTGCTACACAATGAGGCATCGGAATCTTCGTCCATTTTATCCTCCTCGTCCTCATCTTCCGAATACTCGCTGATCACCACGTTCTTCTTAATGCTCACAGCAACACTGTCCATAGGCAGGTCTGGAAGACATTGCTGGACGTTGCAGATGCTTGGCTGCACCGTGCCTGTAGCGACATCTTGACGATGGCCAGGCAGCGTGGGTTGTTGACCGATCAATTTGACCGGCGTGGAGGACAGACGTCTACGATCTCCCTGAAGAAGAGTACAAATGAAGGAGGAGTTGCTGGAGAACGACAGTTCGTCTGCGGCTCTCTCCAGCAGCTCAAACTCGCCAAGCTCTACGCACTCGCGCTGATGATCTTTCTCCCAGCGATCTCCACGCTCTGTAAGCCACACCTCAAACGAGTTCTCCGCCACGGATGCCCTAGGGTCCCGCACAGGCCCCGACGATTGTCCCTTATTTACCTTTTCAACCATGGCATCACAGATGTTCTTCTGCTGGGGGTCAGGCTTCTTATCGTTCTTGCCAAGTTGCTGGACAGCTCCAGAGCTCAAGTTCTGACCCTGGTGGGATACAAGAACATGAGATTTAGCAACAGTCTTGGTTGCTGGTACTGAAGCCTTGTTCTGAGGAAAGTTCTCCTTGTTCAGAACAGCAGTCTTCCGCTGGATCACAGCATTCGTTGAGGTTGTAGATTTAGAAGAAGGCCTTTTAGGCTGTGAGCTTTGGTGATGGGTTGCAACTGCTTGGCTCCGAGACGTCACAGGGTTCGGGCAAGAAGTGGGTTTGGTGTTTGAACGCGTTGTTCCTTCTCTGGAAGATCTGACTGCTTTCCCTCTTGTGAACCTGGCCAAGCCTTCCCCACGTCTCAGAAACGGCCTCTTCGCCTTCGCTGCTTCAGCAGAGGTGTTCTGCAACGAAGAGTGCAAAGCCAAAGGTTAAGGCTGATGTTAAAGGAGTGATTAAAGCAACATTGTGTAGCAGTTTTACCTTAAAATAGCAGCTTCAAAATCAGTGATGCTCCACTGACTTGATTAGGGAGAATAGTCGTTGCTACTCCGGGCTCGGAGTGCTGCTAGCTGCAGTATGTAACTCTGGTGAAGTGGGCAGGATAACGCTTGTGAGAACTGCGTAACCAGAGTCGTAAGTGGGTAAAGTCCTATAATGCTACTCTACAGCCTCCACCCACATGCTTCTTCACCTTTCAGTATCTCTCAGATCATCCAGAAAAACATGACCTTTAGTGATGGCGCAAAGCTGAATTACACTTCCCGACTGTAGAGGGAACCAAGGAGCAAGAAATGCCAATTGGCAATTGCCAATTTTCCATAGTGTTGCTTTAAATATTGTGTTCATTAGAACTGTTAGTTGTACAACTCCAGCACTCATTTTAAGAAACATCTACAGAAAGTGCAGCTTTGCTTTTATTTTAAAAAATTTTAAAAATATATATATATAATTCTGGACTGAAAGCATGATAAAGTTACTTGGGAATTATAAAGTAATAAGTTAGCTGGGACGGACATTTTATCCAGTGTGATTAAATGTAGACCTAATATTTTTTATAATTTGTCTATTTATTTTACTGTTATGTTTCTTTAATCAGCTAAAAGAGTCCCAATACTCGCTGTAGCTTAACACTGCACACTCAGTCTGCTTCCTGGCTGAGTGGTCGTTGCTCCTTGATGCTTTCATTTCCCAAAAACAGAACTTACAGTTGACCAGGGCAGCTCTGGCACAGCACAATTACAGTTTGTATTAAAGCCATTTAAAGCAGCATTCTGTAATATTTTTATCCCTCAAAATAGCAGCTTCAAAATCATGTCAATCAGGGACAATGGCATCTCTACAGTTGCTACTCCAGGCTCTGCATGCTGCTAAATGTTTGTATTGCTCAGCTTGTCCAAAATACCTCAAAGTGCAAAATCCAACCCAGGACCAAGAAATGCCAATTTTCACATAATGCTGCTTTCTAACTGGCTCATTCTACCGTCAGTCTTGTCAATGTATGGCCCCACAGCTGTTAGCAATGGATGTGGCTGAAACACCTGACTTTAATAACTAGGAGGGCTTGCTTATTTCAAACTTGCCTGACCTTGTTTATCTTCTCGTTCTCCAGCTTCAGCTGTTCTTCCAACATCTCTTCGAATGTCTTCCCACTAGTAGTTGATCTGATTGGCCTAGAGACAAAAACGTTATGTTAGAAACACACACACACACACAAACGGTGACAACTCGTTTCTCCAACACTGATGACACACACCTGTCTTGTGGCTCTGCTTCGCTGTCTTTTCTGCACATGCTCTGGTCCTCAATTACAGACTGCAGGGAGCCTTCAATCATAACATCCTCTTCATCAGCATCTTGCCCAAAGCTTGACTGCACCACACTGGGTTCATGATTCCACACACTCGACTCTGTTGGAGCACATCATGATCAATTTGAGTGACAAGTGGAGGTCAACGGGATGGTCAATATGACAATAAATTATCATTATTTTATTATTTATTATTAAACATTTCATACTGGCTATCAACATCAGCCTAGGTCTGAGGACAAAAGTATTAGGACACCTGCTCATTCATTATTTCTTACAAAATCAAGGGTATTAAAAAGGGTGCTGCTTTTGTTGGAGTAACTGTCTCTACTGTCTATGGAAGAAGGCTTTCTACTACCTCTGCTGTGAGGATTTGATTGTATTATCGATAAGGCTGTTCGTGAGGTCAGGATGTTGGATAATCACTACCCCACATCATCCTTACCCTACTGGCTGGAGCACCATTCATCATTCAGGAGAACAGTGTTAGATCCACTGCTCCACAGCTCAATGCTGGGGGGCGTTATACCCCTCTATCCCACGCCTGGCATTATTAGGCAGCATGGTGCCAATAGCTTCATATTCATCTGCTCCAGAGAGTCCTATTCTATTGCCAGTACCTCTCTACAGGGACTAGACAAGCTGTACGTATGCATTTGCACATCTGTGTCAGCAACAGGTGCAAGTTAAAGTAGCTGGGTGCCTTCATTCGAAGGGGTGTCCACAAACATTTGGGCATATAGTGTACATTGCTAATGACTAATGCTCCAAAATGGCCATGAACTTACCCAGTTCACTCAGACCTTCTTGCTGATGTGTGGGGGGCAAAACACCATGTTGTGCAGGGGAGAGTGCAGATGATGTGCTCCCGCTGTACTGCTGCTTTTCCTGGTTGTATCCTGCTAAGCATGGAAATCTCAATTCAGCAGGACATAAAACTCCAACGGAGCCAAAAAAAACTGTGTAATTAAAGCACACCTACCTGTGCCTGTCTGAACCAGCCCCAGAATGCTTTGCTGATCGTTCTGCAGCTTTTGCAGCTGCCCCAACTGATGGGCTTTTAGCTGCTCCTGCATGCGCTGCTGCAACTGCTTCAGCTGGGGGGGGGGAAACAAACACACCACACACATTTCATTGCTTTTGAACCCCAAAACATCTGACCAACGCAAGGCAGGCAAGAAGCTACAGTTATCATTGAGCTCCTACATAATATGATGCTGATACAGATTCATGCAAATCTCAACAAAAAATATCTGTCCGTCCATCTTATCATCTGATTCGTCCTGGTTGGAGTCATGGGGGAGTCTGGAGCCTACCTGGGATCACTAGTCCATCTCAGGGTACCACAAACAAGCATAAATACACATCCACACCTGGGGGGGGGGGGATTAAGCATAAAGGGTTCACCTACCATGTGTGTTTTTGGAAGGTGGGGTGAAATCGGGGCAACCGGAGGAAACCCTCAGGGATACAAGGAGCACACTAAGCTCCTCACAGCCAGCGTGATCAAACTAATCAATGAAGGTCAGGAGCCACAGTGGTTGACCAGTGATTACTAATATGAACAGCTTGGTCAGACTGTTCACTGGGGGATCAGACCAAGAGCTAATCAGGTCTATGTAATCAGGTCTCGACCACCTTGGACCTTCTAAAACCAGCGACCTTTTCAGCAGGATAATGTCACGTTCGCTAGCTTTCAGCCGGTAGGACGTTTACCTGCTCGAGCCTGGCCATCAGCGGAAGCTCTTGCACCCTCCTCAAAATGTTCTGGACATTGTCAGGGTCGCTGCCTGGCCGACTGGTCTCCGGCTCCGTTTCGGATACCTCGGGCACCACCGGGTCCAGGCTGCTGCTGAGGGACACGGGCAGAGGGGCGAACTGGGAGCAGAAGGAGTCGGCCAGCGAGATCTCCTGCGCCAGAGAGGAGCAGCTGCTGCGGACAGAGCCGACCTCTCCAGGAGAGCCGCTCAGGAAGACCCCGGCCCGAGAGCTGCTGGGGATCCAGCGGGACAGGAAGCCAGACTCGGACGGCTGCGGTCCAGCTGGAGACGACATGACTGAGGCGTGAAGGAGCCTGAAAGAGAAAAGCAGTGGGACATTAGTACTGTGCAAAGCTACAGCGGTGGCAGGGTTGTGGGTTCGATATCCAGGCTGTTGGGCCTTTAAAAGCCCGGATATTGGATGGGTTAAAGGTGGAGGCCAAACACTAATGGTGAAGATGGTGGTCTTGTCTGGCCTGGTCTAAAGCTGGCTATTATTAATGAGTACAGACAGGGGTTAATACAGTTAGCTGCTGATCCCATGAACTAATTTAGCAAGCTAATAATATTAATTTTGGGGGTAAAACACAGGTAAAACACAATAAAGCATCGATTAGGCTTATAAAATATAAGCATCTCTGTCTTATATTCGACCTCTGTTCCCAAATTGAGCAATTTCAGCTAATAACAGCAGAATACTGTAGTTTAGAGGTAATTTCAGCTAATAAAAGCAGAATACTGTAGTTTAGAGGTAATTTCAGCTAATAACAGCAGAATACTGTGTAGTTTAGAGGCAATTTCAGCTAATAAAAGCAGAATACTGTGTAGTTTAGAGGTAATTTCAGCTAATAAAAGCAGAATACTGTAGTTTAGAGGTAATTTCAGCTAATAAAAGCAGAATACTGTAGTTTAGAGGTAATTTCAGCTAATAAAAGCAGAATACTGTGTAGTTTAGAGGTAATTTCAGCTAATAAAAGCAGAATACTGTAGTTTAGAGGTAATTTCAGCTAATAAAAGCAGAATACTGTAGTTTAGAGGTAATTTCAGCTAATAACAGCAGAATACTGTGTAGTTTAGAGGTAATTTCAGCTAATAACAGCAGAATACTGTGTAGTTTAGAGGTAATCAGCTAATAAAAGCAGAATACTGTGTAGTTTAGAGGTATGAAGCATAAATATTGTGTACTTTTCGGTAGTTTGGTTCTAGCTAGGTCAGTTAGCCGTTAGCTCAGGGTGGTAAACGTTGATTAAAAGGTCGCTACTGAGACTCAAAACAGTCCCAAGTTTTCAGCCAAATAAAGAACCGACAGCGACTTCACCTCCTACCTGCGTCCAGCTGTAGGTCCAGCTGTAGGTCCCCGGGTTTCAGCGCGGCGGCTGGTCGGATATTTAAAGCTTCTGCTCTCCAAACTAACCGCCATAACAACAGCAAGCCCGCGAGACTCAGCGCTGAGCTGCGGGGCATGATGGGAAATGTAGTTTGAGCGCTGAAAGTGGCTGGGGCGCCATGGAAACGCGGAAGCGCGGAAGCGCCGCGCGGCTCAAATTCATTTTAATTCATTTTTATTTATTTTTATTTTGTGTGGCATATTTTGCACCTCATAACTTATCATAATTTGTAGTTATGACATCCTCAACGATGGTTTTTATGTTATTGTAATATTTAATATTAAAATTATTTTTTAATATGCGCTGCTTACATTTTTTTTGTGTGTTTTAATAAAAACAATTTTCCTCAAAAAAAAAAAAATTCCCTTCAATTATATAATCTTAGCGAACTGATATTATTTGCTTATTTGTGTTATTTAAAAAAAAAGTACATTTTTGATTATTTTTGTGCCGTGATGCAGTGATTTCTACTACTACTACTTCTAATAATAATAATAAAATAATTATAATAACAATAATGCCAATATCATCATGTCTTTATTATACTGTTTAAGATAAGATAGTCCTTTATTATACCCGCAGTGGGGAAATTCTCAGTGTAACAGCAGAAAGGGATAGCAAGACACTCAGTTACAAAAATTTGGATAAATAATTTACACTATATACATAATATAAATAAGAATTAAAAATTAAAAGAGCAATAACAATATTATTTACAGCAAAAGACTCTTAATTTCTCTATAACATCTCATTTAAACATGATATTTACATAATTTTAATTACATTTACATTTATGGTATTTAGCGGATGCTCTTATCCTTATTACAGAGGTGGGTCAGTGTAGTGTTAGGAGTCTTGCCCAAGGACTCTTATTGGTGTAGCACAGCAGCATAGTCACCCAGACCAGGAATCGAACCCCAGTCTTCCACATGGTGTAATAGCTCACTGACAGGTAGTGGTGTTATCTGTTGCACTAGTCAACCAGCCTCACCAGTATGACCACATACTGGACGACCAGTATGAGCAGAATTGCCATGCATGTTGACCAGCATGACCCGGCTAGCTGACCAACCTTACCAGTATGACCACTCTTTCTAAGCAATATGAGCAGCATGACCACGCTAGTCAACCAGCATGACTGGAGTGACCCCACTAGTCGACCAGGCTAACCAGCATGACCATGCTAGTCAACCAGGCCGACCAGTATGACCACGCTAGTCTACCAGCATGACCAGCGTGACCCTACTAGTTGACCGGGCTGACCAGCATGACCATGCTAGTCAACCAGCATGACCAGCGTGACCCCACTAGTTGACCGGGCTGACCAGCATGACCACGCTAGTCAACCAGCATGACTGGAGTGACCCCACTAGTCGACCAGGCTGACCAGCATGACCATGCTAGTCAACTAGGCTGACCAGTATGACCATGCTAGTCAACCAGCATGACCAGCGTGACCCCACTAGTTGACCGGGCTGACCAGCATGACCACGCTAGTCAACCAGCATGACTGGAGTAACCCCACTAGTCGACCAGGCTGACCAGCATTAACATGCTAGTCTACCAGCCCGACCAGTATGACCACGCTAGTCTACCAGCATGACCAGCGTGACCCCACTAGTTGACCGGGCTGACCAGCATGACCAGCATGAAAACATGGTCGAGACTGTTCAAGGGCTCGGGTGTATCTTCACCTGGATGACCAGCATTTCAACCACCTTGTCCTCCAAAATCTAGTGGAGCACCGTCCTTCCCTGGACAGTAGAGACAGTAACTCCTTTATTTAATACCCTTGACTTCAGAAGAAACAATGAATGAGCAGGTGTCCCAATACTTTTGTCCATTTAGTGTACTTTGGGACCCCCGGTGCCTTCATCCTTGCTTGCTGGTATGCAGTGCAGTAGCACCAACTGTACTGAAGGTGTCCCCAAAGTGCAGCTGGGGTGACTGGGTTCATGTGCACATGCGTGTGTTTGCCTGTGTGTGTGTGTGTGTGTGTGTGTGTTGCCATGTAGTCTACATGCTTGTGTGCACCCCTCTCACTCTCATCCCCTCCCACACACACACACACACACACTCTCTCCCACTCGTTCGCTCTGGCTCTCAGACCTTCTCCCGTGGATGGCTGTGATGCAGAACTGCCAGTAAAACTGGGACACGTCTGACGACATCTTCTGGACCTTACCGTCCTCTCTCTCTCTCTCTCTCTCTCTCTCTCTCTCTCTCCATTCCTCCATCCACCCCCCCCCCTCTCTCTCTCCCTCTGCGTGTGTCTGGATCTGGAGGATGGCGATGGTGTGGGTGAAGACGGAGAAGGACGTTGTGCAGGATCTGCTGCGCAGACTGAGCAGTGTCAGTCAGAATGTTGGTAAGGTCCATGTTGGTGTCCATGTATGTGGGACGAAACATCACATTTGTGTGTGTGTGTGTGTGTGTGTGTGTCCGTCACTGCTACTCTGTCATGGTCAGGTCTTCGTCCACAGCTCCATCCATGGATTCAAATGAGGATCCATGAACATGAGACATGTCCTAATCTACACAGCATGTCAACGATGTGCTATTTGTCCCCAGGGAAAGATGAGAGGGATGGTCAGATAGGATGGCTGTGGGTTGAGTATTTGCTGGACGGTCTGGACACAGCACCTTCAGTTCAGTCCACCTGTTCCTCCATTGTCTGTTTATGTACAGAAAGCATCACTCTGGCCTTCAAGAAGTGTCAGATACGTGCTGGACGCTCCTTTAGAATGGTTGTGGAAGCATCCGCTGGACATGACGTGTAAAACATGGACATTTTATTTGAGGCTTAATGTCCTGGACGTGCAGATCAGCCTTCGGAGAGATGAAGAACCTGGAGAGAACCACAAAACACAGGCCTTATACCAGCACTGTATTTACTGAGTCACTACAGGATTTACTGAAGTTTATCGAAGTACGCAACACCCGTCTCGCCCAAGTTCACCCAGGGTGGACGTTGTCCTGCTGCATAACCTCAACTGCCCATGAGGTTCCGAGAGCAGATCTTGCCTAGGTCGCCCAGGTACATACAGAACTGTCATATATTGCATATGTTTTTGACTACATTACACAGACAAAAGTATTTGGACACATCTCTTATAATAATCCAATTCAGGTGTTTCAGTCAGTGCCATGCAGGCCACAGGTGTATAAACACATGGGAGGTTCTGAAGAGCTCACTGAAGTCCAGCGTGGTTCTGTATGTAATAGGAGACACCGCTGCACCAACAACAACAACAAGTCAGCTGGTGAGATTTAGACCTTCCCTCCTAGATCTTCCTCCAGCAGCTGTGAGTGGTGTTATTATTGAACAGTGGAAGAGTTTAGGAGGAACAGCTCACAGAGAGCAGCTCAGCCCCCGAGTGTCTGTCAGAATGGGACAACACATAGAATGGGATATCATTGAATCTCCTGTAGGAGTAGGTGTCCCAATACTTTTGTCCATTGTGCGTATTTAGTACATAGAGGTTTCTGATTAATAGAGAGAGAGTGAGAGCGAGAGAGAGACTGGGCTATAAATAAGGAATGAGTTACAGTATGATGTAACCGGCAGAGTTGCAGTCTCAGGCTATTCTGAGGTGTCTTGAGGGAAACACTGCCCCCCCCTCCGAATTGAGCTACCCTTGACCATCACGGCCCCCTTTATAAAAGAGGAAAGGTCGTCAGGGTCATTGTATTCTTTGCAGTTACAGAATCATTTTCTGGACACGATGCACATGGAATTCCTTGTGGCGTAGACGTCAGCCTGGGTCGAGATGCGTAAAATATACAGCATTCAGAAGTTTGGAAACTATTTGGTTGCAGATGCATCAATTACATGGTTGGTTATCAGGCCAGGTTAAGAACATTAAGCCTTGCCTGTGTGACCAAACATGTTTGAAAACGTATGGGAAGAGCTAGGCTACTCAGGTAAGTCTTCACAGCCATTGCTCTGGCAGAATTACAGTGTTATTTACCTCCCAGAATTCCTGGCGGTGCGGTTTTACGAACGTGGCTCAGTGTGTCCTTCCTGCTGAGGACATAAATAGACATGTAAATACCGTTAGCTGCGGCTGGTTTCTTTCGGGTATCTCCTGGGGACAAAGTCAGGACATACCAATACCAACCGGAATGCCATTTTCCTATCAGCCAATGAAATAGGGACATCCAATCATCTAATTCCCAGCTCCCAGCTCCTTCACAACACTGCAGTGAGGTCACTTCCTGTGTGTGTAATGTAGTGGTACACACTCTGGACTGATATCTATGGTTGTTGGTGTACTGGTGTATAATAGCTGGTTTATAGTGGGTGAATGTGCTGTGTGTGTGATTGGGGTTCCTATAGCTAGCATGTGTGTGTATTAGCATTAGCGTTAGCCTCCACTCGGTTCTGAGCGGGTTCTTCAGTGCTGGTTTATAAACAGAGAAAGGCGAGTGAGCGGTTCTCCGGTTCTCCCGCTGGTAAAACAGAGCGTTTCAGTGATGGGTCAGATATTATGGTCTGTTTTCAGGGTCCACTGTAAAATAGCTCCACACTGCAGAACCTCAACTCCTTTATTTACCTTCTGAGAACGTCCGCACTGCAGCCGGCTGGGGAGAATGTCAATTAATGGCACCTTGAGGACACCAGGGGGCGCTCTAAACACCGCCTGGATCAGATCGGGACATGCCTACAATGAAATAATGGTCATGTTACTTCTCAGATAAAGAACTGAACATGCTAAAAAGCTAGTGGAGATCATGGAATCTGAGAGGTTCTTCTGAAAACTCGAGGGGTAAAACTAATGTTTATTAATTTTCCATCATCCATCCATGTTCATCTCGCCATAAACATCCTTTTCTGCAATCTGTCTGACCTTCATTCTCTGAATTCCCAGTCTTTTATGTAATTCTCCTCCTTGTTCCTAAAGTCAATGCTGTGTGTTTTAGCAATGTAGCTTCCTGTGGGGCCCCGCTGGAGGTTCCTTGAAGGTGTGTGTGTGTGTGTGTGTGTGTGTGTGTGTTTGGTGTATTTGTGCATTTGTGTGTGTTTGGCAGATCTCACAGCTGAGTACAAAACCAGATATCCTAAAAGGAATGGCAGTGAGGCAGAGGCTTTTCCACAGGCTAGCTGGACACTAGACTGTAGCTTTTAACGCCACCGCTGCGGCCATAGAGCGGTCCAGCTGTAGAGCGGTCCAGTCGTAGAGCGGTCCAGTCGTAGAGCGGTCCATTAGGAGCACAAGGTCTTCAGCTTATAGATGAAGAACCAGTACTGAAGGTTTGCTGCTTTTGGAGCGAGCAGGGGGGAATCAGTCCAGAAAGGCCTCCTGAGGATGTTCAGGAAGAAGAAGGCACGGCAGGGCAGTGATGGTGGACCGCAGCTCGTGCCTCTTGTGCCACTTAAAGAGGGTCAGGGTGAGTCCAAGCTCAACCTTTACTCCTTCATTACTGACCACTGTAAGCCTCCAATTCAGCTCGCAGCGCAACGCTGGCAACAGAATTAGCAGTGAGCTACGTCCTGCTTCATGAGCGGACTGTGACTGGACTGTGAGTTTCACACTTTTGGACACGAATAGCTCAAAAGATTTACTGATGGGGGGGGGGGTTAGAGAGAGAGAGAGAGAGAGAGAGAGAGAGAGACAATGATAGAGGAAGAAGGGGATAGAGAAATAGAGCAAGATAGATAGATAGAGAGAGGGATGGAGAGAGAATGAGGGAGAAAGACAGGTATAGAGAGAGAAGGGGAGAGAAAGAGAGATAGAGAGAGAGGGAGAGGGAGAAGGGGATAGAGAGAGAGAGAGAAAGACGGGGATAGAGAGAAAGAGATAGAGAGAGAGAAAGGGAAAGAGAGAGGGGGATAGAGAGAGAGAGAGAGAGAGAGGGAGAAGGGGATAGAGAGAGAGAGAGGGAGAAGGGGAGAGAGAGAGAGAGGGAGGGAGAAGGGGATAGAGAGAGAGGGAGAAGGGGATAGAGAGAGAGAGAGGGAGAAGGGGAGAGAGAGAGAGAGGGAGGGAGAAGGGGATAGAGCGAGAGAGAGAGGGAGAAGGGGATAGAGAGAGAGAGAGGGAGAAGGGGAGAGAGAGAGAGAGGGAGGGAGAAGGGGATAGAGAGAGAGAGAGAGGGAGAAGGGGATAGAGAGAGAGAGAGGGAGAAGGGGAGAGAGAGAGAGAGGGAGGGAGAAGGGGAGAGAGAGAGAGAGGGAGGGAGAAGGGGATAGAGCGAGGGGGGTTGCGACAGAGCAAGATAGATAGAAAGGGGGGGGGGGAGGGGGGTTGAGAGAGAGAGGGAGAGAGAGAGGGAGAGGAAGTGTTGAGCTGCTGGATCTAAATGCTGCCTGTTGGGTCATTTAAATGTCCTCTGAATGACCAGAGCTGAATCCAGCCCTTGTTATCAATGCTCAGCCCTATCAGATCAAACACACACACACACACACACACACACACACTCCAAACAGACACCCATTCATTCATTAATGAAAGCTGCACAAAGGAAGGAGTTTCTTACTGAACTCAGGTAGGAGAGAGAGAGAGAGAGAGAACAAGCGGGGACGAGAGAGCTACAGAGAAAAACAGCGCACAAGTGAGGGAGAGAGCTATATAAAAAAGGGTGAGCAAGCTACATATATATATATATATATATATATAGAGAGAGAGAGAGAGAGAGCGAGAGAGAGAGAGAGAGGGAGAGAGAGCTACAGAAAAAAGGGTAAGCAAGCTACATATGTATATATATATATATATAGAGAGAGAGAGAGAGAGAGAGAGAGAGCGAGAGAGAGAGAGAGAGAGATTTGCAAAAAGAACTGTAGAAAAAAAGAGTGAGACAGATATAGAGCGAGTAAGCGAGAGAGAGAGAGAGAGAGAGAGAGAGAAGGCTCGGACGAGAGCTATAGAGAAAAAAAAGAGAGAGAGAAATTGAGAGAGAAAATGGGAGGGAGGGTGGGAGAGAGAGAGAGAGAGTGTGGTGTCAGTGATCAGTGCAACTGTCTCAGGTAGTCATTTCGCTCACAGGTAAGATCAACAGAGAGAGAGAGAGAGAGAGAGAGAGAGAGAGAGAGAGACTGAGAGAGAGAGAGAGACTGAGAGAGAGAGAGAGAGTCTCTCAGAGAGAGAGAGAGATACAGAAAGAGTGAGAGAGCGAGAAAAAGAGAGAGTATGGTGTCACTGATCAGTGCACCTGTCTCAGGTAGTCAGTTCTCCCACAGGTAAGTTTAGCAGAGAGAGAGAGAGAGCCTGAGAGAGAGAGAGAGAGAGAGAGAGCCTGAGAGAGAGAGAGAGAGAGAGAGAGAGAGAGCTGTAGAGATGGATGGACAGAGGCGAGGAGGACATGTCCGTATTCCGCTGACCGAAGCAGAGAAATATTCCCGCTTTTCCCGCTGCTGCAACACACTCCACCGTAAGTTCTACTAACAGCTGAGTGTGTGTGTGTGTGTGTGTGTGTGTGTGAGCGACCTGTGTGGAAAAGCAGAGCTGAAACAAGTGACTGGAAGCTGTTTATTAACAGCAGGATTTAAAGGGGAACCCCACCACAGTCTCAGAACTCCTGTACGGTTCAGCGGTTGAGATGTCAACAGTCGGTCAAAGGGAATTTGCTGTGAAGTGCTTCACTGCGTGGAAACGCACCACCTCAGATTTCTGTACAGTAGTGGTGAATGGAACCGGGTGTTGGTTGCCATGAGTACAACACAAAGATGGCCATTTTATTACTATCCAAACCCACTTGTGAACCCACAGGTGTCCTCTCAGCTTTATGTGGGATGTTGGTGATGGTGAAACAGCAGCACATCTGAAAACATTAGGTTTTTCTGAGGGAACTATTTGGTTGCACAGCGCCCTGCATGTCTCCTCCACCATGAGTGGATTTTAGACCTAAATATTCTCAAAAGTCTGGTCATACAGCGTCTCCGGCATCGTCTCGGTGCATTCAGGACCAGTTGGTGGAATACCTTTCAGTAAAGGGAGCTTTTAGAGGCGTGAACTTCTTCAGACTGCAAGGTTCTCTGCAATGGAGCCAAACCCACACCAAGCCTATTCTGGACAGATCTTCACCGCTGATTATTGAAGACAAGACTGAGTTTGTTGGTGATTTAAAAAAAACAAAAAACAAACCACAACAACAGTAGATCTATGATTAATGTAGATCTACGATTAAAAAAAAAAAGTTTGTGGACACCTGCTCCTCCAGCAAGGATTTTCATAGAGGGCTTTTCCCCTCTTTGCTGCAAAGCAACAGCCTCTACTCTCCAGGGAAGGCTTTACACTACATTGCTGGACAATTTGCTGTGAGGAGGATTTGATTGCACTGAGCCATACATGAGAGGCACTGATGGAAGATGATCAGACACGCCAGTCCAGTTCATCCCAGGGAGACTGGATTCTAGCAGGCCGAGTTTCACTGCAAGCTGCTTTAGTAGAGATTATGCAAGGTGTGTGCGAAAGGGGTGTCTAGATACTTTTGGACATTATGGCGTGTGGGTGTCCACTGCTGTAATAGTAGCCGTTTTGAAGCTTTTGACTCTCTACTGTGTGTGTGTGTGTGTGTGTGTGTGTAAGTGGGAGAGAAAGAGTACCCCGAGGGTCTGAACCTGACTCCAGAAGGCTCACACAGTCCTTCTTTCTCACGGCCGTCTGCTCCCTCACTACTGACGCCGAGCTTCTGCTGAACACAATGGCGTCACTGTGGGGTGCCCTGTAGCTCCCATTTTTATCATTTTTCACTTTTTGACATCACGTAAATCCTACGGGTGTCCCGTGCATGGTGTCATGGTTTTTAGGATGAACAGGCCAATAGAAACGCTCCAAAATGACTTAGAATAAAAAAAATTCCATTGACTTCAATTGAAAGTTCTGCCGTTTTTCCCTCCTCCTGTAAAGTTGACATTTTGGAGATATGGGGTAGGTGGGCTACAGCTACATTTACCACACACACACAATACACACTGTGGTGTGTGTGTGTGTGTGTGTGTGTGTGTGATTGTCCTGGGGTGAGGGTGGGGTCTTAGTTGAGATGAAAGGGTGGCGTGAGAGCACCTCTGGGCAAAACTCACTCCCATCAGTCCCACCTACCCACAGAAATCCATTCACAGCCAAGTAAGGATCCAGAGCCAGAAGCAGCTGCAGACTGGAGTAGGAAAGCAAGGCAGACCCCCTCCACTGTTCTGCCGGCTCCTGCCTGGCGTCTCAGAGCAGCCCAATATGTGGTTCAGTGAATTATATAGTAGAGATTATTTTGAGGATGTTGTGCACCTGTATTGTAGGTGTTTCTGATAAAATGGCCGGTGAGTGTAGCTACCCACAGGTAACCCTGTGAGCTGGACTGCATTTTACACCACGATCCATTCATTACGAAAATGATGACCAATTCTGTGCTGCCCACCTGTGTCTATTTACTCAAGTGTGTGTGTGTGTGTGTGTGTGTGTGTGTGTGTGTGTGCAGATGAAATTATGCAGCAGGAGACAAGTCCTCTCTGCGCTGCTGACATCATCGGCGAGCTGAAGAGGAAGTTCGCCTTCCTGTCAGGTAAACTTCACCCCAGCAAAGTAAATCACAGTAGATACTAAATAATTCATAGTGGATACTGAAAAATTCATAGTAGATACTGAATAACATAGTAAATACTGAATAACTCATAGTAGATACTGAATAATTCATAGTAGATACTGAGAAATCCATAGTAGATACTGAATAATTCATAGTAGATACTGAGAAATCCATAGTAGATACTGAATGATTCATAGTGGATACTGAATAATTCATAGTGGATACTGAATAACAGTAAATACTGAATAATTCATAGTGGATACTGAATAACTCATAGTGGATACTGAATAATTCATAGTGGATACTGAATAACATAGTAAATACTGAATAATTCATAGTGGATACTGAATAACTCATAGTAGATACTGAATAATTCATAGTAGATACTGAGAAATCCATAGTAGATACTGAATAATTCATAGTAGATACTGAGAAATCCATAGTAGATACTGAATAATTCATAGTGGATACTGAATAACAGTAAATACTGAATAATTCATAGTGGATACTGAATAATCCATAGTAGATACTGAATAATTCATAGTAGATACTGAGAAATCCATAGTAGATACTGAATAATTCATAGTAGATACTGAGAAATCCATAGTAGATACTGAATGATTCATAGTGGATACTGAATAACAGTAAATACTGAATAATTCATAGTAGATACTGAATAATTCATAGTGGATACTGACAAAACATAGTAGATACTGAATAATTCATAGTGGATACTGAATAATTCATAGTAGATACTGAGAAATCCATAGTAGATAGTGAATCATTCATAGTGGATACTGAATAATTCATAGTGGATACTGAATAATTCATAGTAGATACTGATAAATCCATAGTAGATACTGAATCATTCATAGTGGATACTGAATAATTCATAGTGGATACTGAATAATTCATAGTAGATACTGAGAAATCCATAGTAGATACTGAATAATTCATAGTGGATACTGAATAACAGTAAATACTGAATAATTCATAGTGGATACTAAATAATTCATAGTGGATACCGAATAACAGTAAATACTGAATAATTCATAGTGGATACTGAATAACTCATAGTAGATACTGAATAATTCATAGTAGATACTGAGAAATCCATAGTAGATACTGAATAATTCATAGTGGATACTGACAAAATCATAGTAAATACTGAATAATTCACAGTAGATACTAAATCATTTATATTTCCAGTTAATAAATACATTTTTCTCTCAGCTTGTTTCTGTCTGATGCAACAATGTCCAGAGAGAGAGAGAGATTAAGAGGCTGTTGACAGGTTTGTTTCTTCAAACAGAGCAGCCCAAACTAAACGATCACTGCACTGTCTCTGTCCTGTTGTCATGGAGACAGGAAGAACAGGCATGACTATCCAGATTTATATTTTGATCACGTGGAGCACTTTTCCCCATCTCTCTCTCTCTCTCTCTCTCTCTCGCTCTCCTACTTGTGTCAGTGTCTCTCACTCTCTCGTGTTCACACTCAGCCACGGTGTCTCTAATCTTGGGGCTCATAATTGGCTCCTGTGTGTAAAGCAGCTGCAGTGTCTCCTGACTCTGTGTCGCCCCCTGCTGTGCAGGATGAGGGTCAACAGTGGAGAAACCTTCTGTCTGTTTCTGCTGAACTCTAGGGGGCAGAGGTCAGGACGGCAGCCCAATCATCATCTTCCCAGATTTCCCTTCGTTTGGAGAGATCGGAGACCAAGATTTCCACAACGTTCTCACCTACCTGACGAGTGTTCCCAGGTAAACACACACACACACTGACACACACACACTCTCCTGTGATAATGAACCGGCGATGAGACTCGGCCCTGGGTGCGGACTTGTGTCTTCTCATCACGTATCCTGGTTGTTGTGTTTCCCCCAGTTTGAGTGCAGCAGGGGTGGGCTTCATCTTGGTGATTGACCGGCGCCAGGACCGATGGGCCTGCGTGAAAGGCACGTTACTCCGTATCTCTGTAAGTATCTGTGTGGACATACACTACATGTCCAAATATTTGTGGCCACCCTTTCTACTGAATGCATTCAGCTACTTTAAGTTGCAACCATTGCTGCCACAGATATCTGACACTTGTCTAGCCCTTGCAGGTGGTACTGCCAATAGAATAGGACACCAACATACCCAATAATGTCAGGCATGGGCTAGAGGGGTATAAAGCCCCCCAGCATTGAGCTGTGGAGCAGTGGGAGAACTGTGCTCTCTGGAATGATGATGGAGCTCCATTCAGTACTTGTGGGATGAGTTGGGGAGTTGAGGTTGAGGTGGGGTGGTGATGTGTGTGTGTGTGTGTGTGTTTAGGGCCACTTTCCAGGGAACCTGCGTCTGGTTCTGGTGCTGCGGCCTAGCACTCTCCTCCAGCGCACTCTCTCAGACGTCCTCTTTAAACTCCACAGAGACGACTTCAAGATGAAGGTGCCGGTAAGTAAGTGTGTGTGTGTGTGTGTGTGTGTGTGTGTGTGTACATTTTTAAATCCTGACTGTCACAGTGACAGCGTAGAGCACCGTATTCCATTCGCTGAATAAATCTCTGACCAGTAGTGACCTGTCTAAATGCTGTGTGTGTGTGTGTGTGTGTTTGTGTTTGTGTGTGTGTGTGTGTTCTAGGTGATCATGCTGAGCTCGGTGGCTGAGCTGCACACTTATATTGAGCGGAGTCAGCTGACTCAAGAACTGGGCGGCACTCAGCAATACTGTCATCAAACCTGGATCTCCCACCGCACAGTGAGAACCCACAACACAGCCCAGTAACAAAACACAGCCAGCATACAGACACAACCCTGACACAGCACAGTCATAGAACACAACCACAACACAGATAAAACGCAGGGACACAACACAGCTATAACCCAATCATAACAGAGACACAACACAGCTATAACCCCGTCATAACAGAGACACAACACAGCTATAACCCCGTCATAACAGAGACACAACACAGCTATAACCCAGTCATAACAGAGACACAACACAGCTATAACCCAGTCATAACAGAAACACAACACAGCTATAACCCAGTCACAACAGAGACACAACACAGTAATACAACCCAGTCACAACTGAGACACAACACAGCTATAACCCAGTCATAACAGAGACACAACACAGTAATACAACCCAGTCACAACACAGCCACAGCACAGTAATAGAACACAGGAACACAAGCCAGCCATAATACAGACACAACACAGTAACACAACCCAGCCACAATGCAGACACAACACAGCCACAGCACAGTAACACCACCCAGTCACAACAGAGAAACAGGACAGCCACAACACAGCAATGTAACACAGACACAGCACAGTAACAACACAGCCACAGTCACAGCACAGTAACAAGACCCAGTCACAATACAGACACAACACAGCAATGCAACACAGCCACAGCACAGTAACACAACCCAGTCACAATACAGACACAACACAGCAATGCAACACAGACACAGCACAGTAACAACACAGCCACAGTCACAGCACAGTAACAAGACCCAGTCACAATACAGACACAACACAGCAATGTAACACAGACACAGCACAGTAACACAACACAGCCACAGTCACAGCACAGTAACAAGACCCAGTCACAATACAGACACAACACAGCAATGCAACACAGACACAGCACAGTAACAACACAGCCACAGCCACAGCACAGTAACACAACCCAGTCACAATACAGACACAACACAGCAATGTAACACAGACACAGCACAGTAACACAACACAGCCACAGTCACAGCACAGTAACAAGACCCAGTCACAATACAGACACAACACAGCAATGCAACACAGACACAGCACAGTAACAACACAGCCACAGCCACAGCACAGTAACACAACCCAGTCACAATACAGACACAACACAGCAATGTAACACAGACACAGCACAGTAACACAACACAGCCACAGTCACAGCACAGTAACAAGACCCAGTCACAATACAGACACAACACAGCAATGCAACACAGCCACAGCACAGTAACACAACCCAGTCACAATACAGACACAACACAGGCACAGCAGAATATCACAACACAGCCACAGCACAACAATGCAACACAGCCACAGCACAGTAACACAACACAGCCACAGTCACAGCACAGTAACACAACTCAGTCACAATACAGACACAATACAGCAATGAAACACAGCCACAGCACAGTAACACAACCCAGTCACAATACAGACACAACCCAGTCACAGCACAGTAACACAACCCAGTCACAACAGAGAAACAGGACAGCCACAACACAGCAATGTAACACAGACACAACACAGTAACACAACACAGCCACAGTCACAGCACAGTAACAAGACCCAGTCACAATACAGACACAACACAGCAATGCAACACAGCCACAGCACAGTAACACAACACAGCCACAGTCACAGCACAGTAACACAACTCAGTCACAATACAGACACAACACAGCCACAGCACAGTAACACAACCCAGTCACAACAGAGAAACAGGACAGCCACAACACAGCAATGTAACACAGACACAACACAGGCACAGCACAATAAAACAACACAGCCACAGCACAGCAATGCAACACAGCCACAGCACAGCAATGCAACACAGCCACAGCACAGCAATGCAACACAGCCACAGCACCGCAATGCAACCTATGAAGCTGATATGACAGTTGCTTTGAGGTGTGTAAAGTCTGTGCAAACCCTGATTTATTACTATCAATATTATTGTGTGTGTGTTTGTGTGTGTGTGTAGGACATAGAGGGCTTTGCTGTGTTGGTGAAGAGGATGGCGCAGAGACTGCAGGCTTTTGGCAGGGAACTCGCAGAGACGGATCTGCCTATCTCCCCCCTAGCAACCAGCAATCTGCTCAACACACACTGCAGCAAGCGAGAGAGCGTGAAGGTAAGCTCTCATAGCACCAAGACGTTCATCACCTGAGCTGCAGCAGACCCTACTACACCTCCCCATTCCACAGCCAGGTCAGATCAGATCATTGGGATGGATGATGTGCAGCTTTCCATACAATCTAAAGACCTCCACCTCTATTTGTCTCTCCACATCACAGGAGGAGATGTCAGGAGCTCTCGGACAGGGGCGTAAGATCTTGGAGAACATTCGGGAGCCGGTGCGGAGGGATCCAGACAGCAGCCTGAACCCCGACCAGCTGGAGAACCTAGCCACTGTCCACAGGTCAGTCTAGTGGAGCCAGGTGGAGCCAGGTCTTGGAGCCAGGAGTTAGAGGGTTACTGTCTTCTGTCTCTCCTCGTCTCTCAGGTTGCTGTCTCAGTTAAACGAGAGCTCGGCGGCGTTCGAGGACTTCTGGCTGCAGCACCACAACAAGCTGGAGAAGTGTCTGAAACTGCGGCAGTTTGAGCACAACTTCCAGCAGGTCACACACACACACACACACACACACACATGCACAATCACAGCCGTATGCAAGCATACCTAACTACTCTACATTGCCAAATGTTTGTGGACGCCCCTTTCTAAAGTATACTTTAAGTTGCACCCATTGCTGACACAATGCGTGGGCTAGAGGGGCGTAAAGCCCCCCAGCACAGAGGTGTGGAGCAGTGGACGAACTGTGTCTCCCGGAATGATGGAATGATGGTGGAGCTCCATCCCGTACTTTTTGGATGAGGTGGGGTGGTGATCATCATCCAACATCCTGACCTCACTAATGCCTCACTGTTGCAGAATGCAATCAAATCCTCACAGCAATGCTCCTCCAAAATATAGTTGTCAGCCTCCCCTGGACAGTAGAGACAGTCACTCCAATACAAACTGGATGAAGTCCTTTGTAAAACCCTTGATTTTAGTAGAAACTAGAACTGAATGAAGAATGTCCCAATACTTTTGTCCATCGAGCTTATCCTATTAGCATGAACGTTACCTGTGTTATATTAAGCATTCTGTTTTTTTTAATTGCAGGTGTGGGAGGAGCTAGAGCAAGCAACCTGTAGAGTGTCGTCTTCCTCACACATAGGGATGAGCCCCACTCACACCGAACACCTCCTCAGAGAGCTGACCAGCCAGGAAGAGCAAGCGAGCGTAGGTCTCCACCCACCACATACACATGCGTTCAGTACCGAGCCATCGTTAGATGTAGAGGGATGCTAACGAGCTTAAAGGGGCCAATAAATGAATTTATTAAATATTTAAGTTATTGTTTGGTGTATAAATAGGAAGTGTAGTACATATATAGTACATAAATAGTAAACATGCCTGTTTACCACCCTGTTACTTTACCTCTTAACCTTAACCCTGACAGGCTCTGCTCTGATTGGCTGGATTACAGCACCAGCAACTGAGGAGAGACGATAAACGCTAGCGCTGGCTAGCATTAGCTTTTAGCCTAGCCTAGGATCTCTGTTTGCTTTCCTTGGCTTTTGCTCCGTCGGGTGGCGGGTATGAGCTCCCCTTCTGCGGAAACTGGAGCAGGAAAGCTGGAGCTGTGGTCATGATGTCTGGTTGCCGTGGTAACCTGCATTCCCATAACTAGCAGGTCTTGGAGTCTGGAGGTGATGAACTGCTCTTCAGGATCAACAACACCATCTTCGCCGTCGCGATTCACCGTTTCTCCAGCTTTGACTAGGGCTACTTTCTGTAGTGGGCGGGGTTTATGGTAATTCTGGGGGTTGTAAATATATGAAGCCAAGACTGTGATGTAACAGTTTGGGGGGTTTTAGAATCGGCCTGTTTTGCAGCTCTGTTTTGGCTTCGCTGGATGTTTTTTTCCGGTGGGACTCCTTTGAGAACACCTTCCCATCTGCCTCCTCTCCTGTAGGAGCTTCTGGACCGGTCGAGGGCCCTGGTTGCCGAGGGCGAGGATCTGATTGACGGCTGTGAGTTTGCTGATGATGGTGCGAAGGTGAAGTGTGGCGAGCTTCAGAGAGCCGGAGAGAAACTCCCACAACAGCTCCGGACCAAGAGAGCTCTACTGATGCAGGCCATGGAGCTCCATCAGAGACTGCAGAGCGTGAGGACACACACACACACACACACACACACACACACACACACACACACACACACACACGGGAAGATTGGTAGCAAACAGTCTGTCTTTCTCTCAGGTGTGTAAATGGTGTGAGGATGGCATTTACATGCTGGCGTCTCAGCCACTTGACAGGTGTCAGTCTCAGGAGGGGGCGGAGTCTGCACTGCAGGAGCTGGAGGGGTACCTAGAGACAGCCAGTGAGAGGCAGGAGTGGGATGTGGAGGCGGTTTGGAGAGAGTATGAGAGTGTGTTGAACGAAGAGCTGAAGGTGAGGAGCCCCATATACAGAGCGCGCGCACACACACACACACACACACACACACACACACACACACAGAGATGGCCAATCAACCACAGCCTCTCTTGAGCAATGATGCTGACCATGTGGGTCCCTTCATGACCACAGTTCACCCGTCTCTTCTGAAACGTGTGTTTCAGGAACAGGTAAAGCGAGTGTTTGAGAAGAGGACTTTGCTGCAGGAGATGTTTGAGAAAAGGAGAGTCAGTCTGAAGAAGCTAGCAGCCAAGCAGACTCGCCCCGTCCAGCCGGTGGCCCCCACGCCCGAGGCCATCAAATCACCTCCTTCCTCCCCGGGTCAGTCTCTGTCTGTCCATCTCACCTACAGCATCTGTTAGACTTCACCCAGCCAACAGCTACCTGACTATGTGTAGGATACTGTAGATATGTCTGTCTGTCTGCCAAGGTGTCTATTTATCTGTCTGTCTCACTATCTGTCTGTCTATCTGCCAGTTTGTCTGTCTCACTATTTGTCTATCTGTAAGTTTGTCTGTCTCACTATCTGTCTATCTGCCAGTTTGTCTGTCTCACTATCTGTCTATCTGCCAATTTGTCTGTCTCACTATCTGTCTATCTGCCAGTTTGTCTGTCTCACTGTCTGTCTATCTGCCAGTTTGTCTGTCTCACTGTCTGTCTATCTGCCAATTTGTCTGTCTCACTATCTGTCTATCTGTAAGTTTGTCTGTCTCACTATTTGTCTATCTGTAAGTTTGTCTGTCTCACTATCTGTCTATCTGCCAGTTTGTCTGTCTCACTATCTGTCTATCTGCCAATTTGTCTGTCTCACTATCTGTCTATCTGCCAGTTTGTCTGTCTCACTATCTGTCTGTCTATCTGCCAGTTTGTCTGTCTCACTATCTGTCTGTCTATCTGCCAATTTGTCTGTCTCACTATCTGTCTATCTGTAAGTTTGTCTGTCTCACTATTTGTCTATCTGTAAGTTTGTCTGTCTCACTATCTGTCTATCTGCCAGTTTGTCTGTCTCACTATCTGTCTATCTGCCAGTTTGTCTGTCTCACTATCTGTCTGTCTATCTGCTAGTTTGTCTGTCTCACTATCTGTCTATCTGCCAGTTTGTCTGTCTCGCTATCAGTCTATCTATCTACCAGACAACATGTCGGTCCTACTATCTGTCTATCTGTCAGTTTGTCTGTCTCACTATCTGTCTATCTGTCAGTTTGTCTGTCTCACTATTTGTCTATGTATCTATCTATCAGGCAACACGTCTGTCTTACTATCTGTCTATCTGCCAATTTGTCTTAGTTATCTATCTATCTATCTATCTATCTATCTATCTATCTATCTGTCTATCTGTCTGTCTGTGTGAGGGTTTTAATAATAACTCCTGTGGTATTACCCCCCCCCCCCCCTCCCCCCTCTCTCTCTCTCTCTCAGCTCTTAGGGTTCGAGAAAAGAGCTGTGCTACTAAAGACTCGGAGAGAAACAGCAGCCAAAACGAAGTGAGACATGACTTTATTTATTCAGGGGTGGGAGGTTGAGGGGCGGAGTCAAGCCCAGGTTGGCATTTTCTCCTCCTCTGTCCTCTCTAGCTGCCCTCGTCCAGCACAGACTCGGCCTGCCTGGGAAGCGGGGTGGATCCCATACTAACGAGTGTCTCAGCTTAATCAGTGCTCCTGTGTGTGTGTGTGTGTGTGTGTGTGTGTGTGTTTCTACAGGTGCCCTCTGAGCAGAACGGAGGGAGCAGCCGCAGTGCTTCTGTGTCCGAGGAGGAGGAAAACCTGACCGTCCTCCGCAGGTCAGCCAGGGGTCAAGGGGTCAAGTATTTTCTACTGATGATTTGATCATGAAAAACATTAAAAACATTAAAGGGGAACTCCACCAAAGTTTCAAAAGTATGGCATACTTCAATGAATGAAAACTAAGCAGTACCTGGGAGTGGGTTTTAGTGTGAAATGCTCCATTTTTGGAGAAATTTACTGAGTAATATTCCCTTAGAGCGCTGGTGAATGGAACCAGGCGTCAGTTGCCGCGACTACAGCACAAATATAGCTGTTTTATTCACTATCCAAGCCCACCAGTGAACCTACACGTGTCTTCTGAGCTCTATATGTAAACATTGATGATTAAAACTAATTTAGTCCGGGACTATTTTTGCAGTACAACACCCTGCATGTATCCCTCCGCCACGAACGGCTTAAAAAAATACATTTTCAATATTTCAGAACTATTTGTGAAACAAATATCTCCGGCTTCAGGCAATGTATTTCTAATTACTTGGTGTAATTACCTTCTGCGAGGGAGCTTTTTGAGGCATCCGACTTTTCAGACGTCTGATTTCAGTCAACACCACCATGACGTGCATCGATACTGACCGTTGTAACCTGTGCGATTTCAGGCATGTAATGAACGAGCTGCTGGAAACCGAACGAGCGTACGTAGAGGAACTCCTCTGTGTATTACAGGTACAGACGCCCTCCCTCCTCGCACGCTTTTCCGCCTGTAAAGGACCGATATCACCCCACAGTAAAGTCATTAAAAGCAGACCGGGTCGTTCCGGGTCGGGTGGTCTGGATGAACGTGTTAATGTACGTTACAGGGATATGCTGCCGAGATGGAAAACCCGGCCATGGCTCCCCTCATCCCTAATGTCCTCCAAAACAAGAAGGACGTGCTGTTCGGCAACATGCAGGAGATTTACCACTTCCACAAAACGTGAGCGCCACCTACTGGAGCGGAGGTTTTATGTTACAGCCCACAATCTGGTTAATTATTGCAACATTGCTTGTCCTGTTGTTGTAGAGTTGAGTAGATGAGAACCTTTGGAAAAGTGCCATGGTCATTTTGATATTATAAAATGATGACACTATTATTATTAAATATCTTTATAAAAAAAAAAAGGTATTGTAAAACATAAATGTTAATTACATCATCTTAAATATATTACATACAATTTCTCTTATTTCTCGAAAATTTTATTTTATTCATTTTATGTAGCAAATATCAGCAGCTGAAACTGAAATATTTTATTAAAATTATATTCATTTTACATTTTTTGATATTTTTGAATATTTGCTTGAACACTTCCAAACCTTCAACTCTAAAAGTCTGTTACTGACAGGGGCCCCAAAATATTTTTAGGCAGAATTGTTGTGTTGTGGGGCCCAAAATCCTCGGCAGCACCCCTGATAATCACTAATATGCTAAACAGTCATGATAAGTAATAACTGCTGAATCAGTCCCATCATATATCCATATTGTGGTCCATCCGGATGATACAGTGATGTAGTTTCAAGGTGTGGAGTGCAGCAGATGCCAGAAATGTAGGATTGGCAACTGGTCTGGGGCAGGTACCCTGACAATGATACTGCACCAACCATCCCCGCACCCAAGACCCCGTCAAAGCAGCACAGTACAGCAGTTAGAGTAAGATGGTATTGCCATGACTACCATCTGGACCTCTCCCTGTCTCTTTCAGGATATTTCTCAGAGAGCTGGAGACGTACACAGACTGTCCGGAGCTCGTGGGGCGCTGTTTCCTGGAGAGGGTGAGTTTGGCACAGATGGAGTGAAGCTGATAGCAGCCGTCCGGCTGGTTGGTCCTTCAGCAGTTTGGTGATACAGCTCTGCCGTTTGTTTGTTAGATGGGAGATCTGCAGATTTATGAGAAATACTGCCACAACAAACCTCGATCTGAGAGCCTCTGGAGACAGTGCTCGGACTGTGCTTTCTTCCAGGTAAAGCACACACACACGCACCAACTGCCAACTGACCTAGCACTAGCGATGCTCTCGTCAGGACTTGCATGCAAAGCCAGCCACCGCCTTTTTTCCCAACTGCCGCCGAAGCAGCGGAGAAAAACGCTGGGTTCCCAGCTAAACCCCACCAGCTAACAGACCCCTGTACCGACCAACATCTCTTAAGAGTAATGAGGGGAGAGAGAGTGCCATCACCCGGAGAGAGCACGGCCAATTGTGCTCTCTCAGCGGCATGGCCTGGGATCAGAACTCAAGATCCCTAGGCCATAGTGGTAGCGCATTGGATCATTGAGCCACTCAGAGCCACACACACACACACACACACACACACTATTATGATCTTTGCTGTTGCTCAGCCAGCTAGCTGCCCTGACCATACCCAGCATTTTCAGAAGACCAGGCATTACAAAAAGCCTTGCTAACATGTTTAACACACTTTATATAATGCATGCATCCGTGTGTGTGTGTGTGTGTGTGTATGTTTGCTAACAGGAATGCCAAAAGAAGCTGGAACACAAACTGGGGTTGGACTCTTACCTACTAAAGCCGGTTCAGAGAATCACCAAATACCAGCTCCTACTGAAGGTACTGCAGTGTGTGTGTGTGTGTGTGTGTGTGTATACACAATTCTAGGACTGAAACTTCCTTTGCAGTAAAACCAGACTAATTTCTTTACGCTTGAACAATAAATCACCACTTTTTTGGCTACTGAGGTTGCCAAAAATTTGTGGACAGCCCTTTTAATAAATGCTTCACACACACTCCGCTTGTCTAGTCCCTGTAAAGAAGCACTGCCAGTAGAATAAGACTCTCTGGAGCAGATAAACATGAACCGATTGGCACCATGCTGCCTAATGCCAGGGCTAGAGGGGTATAATAAAGCCCCCCAGTATTGAGCTGTGGAGCAGTGGAACTAACCGTGTTCTCTGGAATGATCCTGACCTCACTAATGCTCTCGTCGCTGAATGCAATCAAATCCTCACACCGGGGCTCCTCCAACATCTAGTAGAAAGCCTTCTTCTTCCCTCAGAGTCAGTTACTCCAACAGAAGCAGGATCAGCTCTTATTAATACCCTTAATGTGAGAAGAAACAGTCAATGAGCGGGTGTCCCAATATTTTTGTCAATATAGTATACTTAGATATATTTCATAGAGACACTTATAAGTGTGTGTGTGTGTGTGTGTGTGTTAAAGGAGCTGATCAAGTACAGTAAAAGCTGTGAGGGTTTAGTGGAGCTGCAGGCGGCTCTCTCTTCCTTGTTGGGAATCCTGAAGGCTGTGAACGACTCCATGCACCTCATCGCCATCACAGGATACGAGGTAGGAGCCCACACACACGCCAGAACCTCAGCGCCATCCATAGCCACGTGTCCGAGACTTCTCTACCCTTTCCAGCTCGAGTCTCACTTGACCTTTGCCCTCCCTTCCGGCAGGGTAACCTGGGCGCCCTGGGCCGGCTGCTGATGCAGGGCTCCTTCAGCGTGTGGGCGGAGCATAAGCGTGGCCATGTGAAGATGATGGAGCTGGCACGCTTTAAGCCCATGCAGAGGCACCTGTTCCTGCACGAGAGAGCGCTGCTCTTCTGCAAGCGGCGCGAGGAGAGCGGCGAGGGCTACGAGAAGGCGCCCTCCTACAGCTTCAAGCAGGAGCTCAGCGTGAGTGTGTGCGTGCACAGGGGCGTGGGCATGAGCATACACCACCCTTCCAGTACACAGTTGTTACAGTGGTTCCAAGAAAAGTATTCGGACACTTTAACCATTTAAAAGATATTCCACCACGATGCCAAAAAAAAACCCTGACATTTAAACTATTAAAATTATTAAACTATTAAAAACTATTTTTATTGTATTAATGTTTTACTTTATTAAAATAATTGATTAACTATGAAAGACAGTTGGAGAATGTGTATATAAGCTATTAATATTTATAAAACATGTTAATTATATTATATAATTATTAAGAAATTATTATAACCTGCCAATTATTTTCAAAGTATAAAAAAATAATTGTACTTTATATTTTAAAAGAAAATATTTAAAATAGGTTTACAGAAATTAAACATTTTGAAGCACAGATATGTTAACTTTTAATTAATTCTTCATTTGAAATCATGAACTGAATTCATAATTTAGTCAAATTCAGAAAGTTCATTTTTCATTCATTCATAGTTTTTTAATTTTCTTTTTTTTCTTTTTTCTTTTTTTATTTGGAGTCGTAACCCTTCTTTATTTCTGACTCCTAGATGAGTGCTATTGGAATCACAGAGCACGCCAAAGGAGACAACAAGAAGTTTGAAATCTGGTCCAGCTCCAGGGATGAGGTGTACACCGTGCAGGTTTGTGTGTGTGTGTGTGTGTGTGTGTGTGTGTCTGTCTCAGTAACGTCTGCTAGGTGTGACAAAATAGACCAAAGCAGAGTATCTGTAAACGTCCAGGGTGGTGGTCTTCGCAGGGGACATTTTAGCATCACAGCGGATTGAACTGGTGACCCAACACTGTGCTCCATCCTGAGGAGCTCTTAGATGTCTTTTTTTTTTCCTTCTTCTTCTTTTTTTATAACCGAATCCTGACTCTCACTTTCAGGCGGGGGTTAATATTAGTGTTCGTTCTTACTCTCTACAGGCAGCGTCCGAGGAGATAAAGACCGTCTGGGTGAGAGAAATCCGGAAACTTCTAACCGGGCAGCTGGAGGCCTGCAGAGGTACGAGGGGAGAGACCACATGAGTTATTCAATTAGTCCTCAAGTCCTTCAGGGGGTTTGTTAGTGGTACTGTTCCTTGACTAGATCTGACTGGAATCAGTATACCGTCACTGTTTTGCAAATCCGACAGCTGTTCTTCACATTGTGTCCAAATTTCCTGATGAATGGACCAACAGAAATGACCTGCATACTCCAAATTGACCTGGAAGTAATGCGGTTTACTTTGACTTCCATTGAAAGTGAAGTGGGATATATGAGGTTTTTGGAAGCAACAGTAGGTCAGGCCACAGTTGGAGAACCAGTATGTAAATAGTCTCTCTCTTACAGAAGCCAGCCAGCAGAAGACTGACCAGGTATCTTCAGAGAACAACTCACTGGACAGGTGAACACACACATTATTATATATATATATATAATGAACCCAGCAGCCCAGATGGCAATACAAGAGAGCAGGCAATGGGTGAGTGCAAAGCCAGACGAACGAGTGTGTATCCATCTCAGATATGTAAGAAAAGTACTGGTCATTACCAGAGGCCTATGCGTATAAACATACGCACACAGCCCATTTCAGTTCATTCGCACTAGCACCACTCTCACACCACTAATAATACATCACTGCCCTCTAGTGGATGCGTTTCGAAGTGTAGTAACATACATACTTAAGGCTATGTAAATGTAGGGGTAATATGTATTATAACCCTGTGAAATACTGCAGTGGGTGAGAGCGAGTGTTTGATGGACTATATATATATATATATATAATCATAATAATGGACATAATAGGCCACATGTATAACAGTCATAGCAGGATATTATGACCACCCACTCAACAGTGGGAAAAACCATCCTTGGCTGGGAGGACACTAGCGAGACGTCGAGGTACGGACTATATTAAGGTGATGGATTGATTGATTGATTGCTTTGTACCACCTGCCAGTCATCGTTCCCCAAGGGGCACCACTGTGGACCACAGTCCATTCTCTGAACACTTCCACTACGGTAGCTCTAGATCATCCCACAAAGTGAGCGGTTCTGAGATCCTACCACTCTCCCCCACTCTCACAGTCGCATCAGAACTTTAGGACCACCCCAGGTCTGGAACGAAATCTGCCGCGTGACTGGGTTTGCTGCACGAATAAATAAGCAAGCACACCAGTCAGCTGTAGCAGAATGCAAAACCATCATCAAGGGCAATGGACGCGATGTGACTGGTGTCCAAATAAGGGATGATAATAGGGTAGGGAGCAGTCCACGCCACAACGTCTTGCTAGCGTCAACCAAGCCAAGGGTGGTAATTCCTACTGTTAGGCAGTTGGTCATAATATTCTGATATGACTGTGTGTATTGTGTATGTTGCATATATTGTATAATACGAAACCCGAGGTACTGAACCTAACCCTGCTCGGTCCGTTAGAGCCGTCTCTGATTTTCTACCAAATTCAGAACATTTTTGTCCTGGAAATGCATGAAAACAAGTACACACACATATATGTAAACACAGCAGCAAAATACATACCTGACTGATTTCAGCACTGTGTGTTTGTTCATAGACCTGTGAGAGACGGGCACAGCTGTATGAGGAGGGATAGGGGGACGGAGAAACAGAGGCCAGACGAAGAGAGTGGCAATGAACCCAGCAGCCCAGACGGCAATACAAGAGAGCAGGCAATGGGTGAGTGCAAAGCCAGACGAACGAGTGTGTATCCATCTCAGATATGTAAGAAAAGTACTGGTCATTACCAGAGGCCTATGCGTATAAACATACGTACACAGCCCATTTCAGTTCATTCGCACTAGCACCACTCTCACACCACTATTAATACATCACTGCCCTCTAGTGGATGCGTTTCGAACTGTAGTAACAAACATACCGCAGTGGGTGAGAGCGAGTGTTTGATGGACTTATCTGCTTCTGTTTTGTGCACTGCAGGTTCGTTGCTAGGCGCCGAGACCAAGGCCAAGCGGCAGGAGATCAAAAGTGACCCAACTCCATTAGGTGTCGTATCTAAACCAGTCAATACTGGCTTGCTTTACTGTGTCTGATCTAATGTAAATTGCTGTATGCTTTGCAGTCAGAGCTCTACTGGACGAAATGATGGGGTTACTGGAGTTTAGGCCCAAGGTGGTGACATTCTACCTGGTGACCACCCACCCCCTTCACTCCAGTCCTATTATTTTGTAGAAGAAGCAAAAAGTATTAATTTTGGGGGCCAAAAATGAAGATGGCCCAGCTATTAGCAAGAACATGCCTGACCTGTCCAGAAAACAGCTAGTCGATCCACCAAGACCACCAAGTGTTGGTGTCCAAAGTTTGCTGGTTTGCTGAAGCTTAGCCTCCATTGTAGTTTGTGACACTGTAAACATACAGTTATCTGGTAACATGAACAAAGGTGCGTAGCTTAGCTTAGCATAGCATCATCAGGCCTGTTGAAGCCTGAACTGATGTGGGGTCAGTCATACAGTGGCGTAAACCACATTAGCTAATGTTCTGCTTATATGGACATTTGATTTGGGGCTGGTCCGTCAAGCTGGATCCTGAGGTGAGTACTGAAATACTGAAGCTGGACCGCAGGCATTCATCTGTAGTATACACTTTTATTATGAGGACCTGTTCATGTCATGATGGCGCTCTGATTGGTCATTCTCCTCTCAGAAACAGGAGCACACCCCCATTTGGGCGGAGCCAGGTGGTTAAGTACATCGAGCCTGTTTCAGAACCGTAGGAGAGGTACTCGTGCTCTCGGATAGTCGCACACCCTTATGCACGCTCATTCGCTTTCGGATGGTACTGGGGTTGGCATGTGCTTGTGGGTCTGTGTGAGTCTCACTTGCTGACTTAGCACGCTACCACTGTTAGCATGCGGTGTCTATTACACTGGGCGTAGTACTACCACGTGGTCACTGTTACTGTACTGTTGCTGTCCTGTCTCTGACTGCTTACGGGTTTAAACTGGGATTTAGGTGGTTAGAACAGGTGCAGAATTAGAATTGAGGAACAGAGCTCGGTTCCTCCAGGTTTCTCCTGGACGCCCCCCAGTCCAGCCAGCACAGCGTGAAGGATGTGTCCAACTCCATCATCAGCAGCAGCATCATCATCAGCAGCAGCTCACCTGATTTACCATCATTAAGCCCTGATTTACCACCAAACCAGGTGTTGATCTGAGGAGAACTCTAAATAACACTAGACTCCATGAGAGAGGAGAACTTTGGAGATGTTGTAATGATGAACACAGTGATGGAGAACCTCCACCACTTTCTGTAGGAGTGTTATTATTAGTGTTATTCATATATTAGTGTTAGCCTTGCAGTACCGCACCTATAAATATGTTCAGGGCTGATTTCAGTTCATTCGTGCTAGCACCACTATACAGTGTTATCTTATCTATCTACAGTGGCTCCTGTCAAGGGGTGGACAGTCAGTTCTTTAAGGTGATGAAGATGTTGAAGTGGGAAAATAGGTAAGCTTAAGAATCGGAGACAAGAACTGAATTGTGATGTTCTAAACGTCTGGGTCAGAACATCTCCAAAACATCAGGCAAGTCTTGGGGGTGTTCCCGGTATGCAGTGGTCAGTACCTACCAAAAGTGCTCCAAGGAAGGACAATCGGTGAACTGGTAAGAGGATCATGGGCACCTAAGGCTCACTGATGCTCATGGAGACCCCCCATGCTGCTAACGTTAGTCTTGGTGCTAGATACCACAGAACACTTTCAGAGGTCTTGTGGAGTCCATGAGGACCTATTTAATAATAGGCTACGGTGCCTAATCAAATTCTCACCTCCTTTTCCTTCAGAAAACACTTATCTAGCTCAGAGACCCTCCCAGTTTAACCCCCGCTGGTATACGTTCCCTTCTCCACCTTCTGACTTCACCATCATGCTTTCTCCTCTCCTCTCGGACCAGACCGCCACTTTCTCTAAACATGGTCTTCCTCTTGCAGGATGGATCAAAGGCTCTCTCTCGTTGGACGCCTCTATGGAGAACGATGGCTATTTCAGTGCCGAGGACCAGGTGACCTCCGACCCCGAGGAGGAACGGGAAAAGAAGGTGGTGTGTACTCGTCCATTTACCGTCCCTGCTAATGTGTCCATGTGGGGCCTGTATGGGTAGCCCAACTGGGAAGCGCACTGGTTTGTCCATGGGTTCCATTGGCCCTCATATGGATGTCCAGCACGGTCAGTGATGGGACCAGGAGAGGTTAAGCATACGCCTCATATGCCATGTCCTGTACTCACGTGAGATAAAGGTGGGTTGTAACATGTCAATTTGGGAAACCCAAGTGGGTCCCAATTTTCTCTATATTCCTACCCAATTTGGATCAGGACAGGCACCCCCCCCCCCCTAATCACTAGCCATGTACTAGAAATGCCCCCAATAGGGTGGTCTGAGAAATACCTCTTTCAGGAATACTACTCACAGTAGCTTTGAAGTGCATTACAATTAAAAGGATGACACCAGACCCCCCCCCCCCCAAATATAACATATGGATCCAGAAGGTTTGCGATGTTTACCAAATGGAGCAAATAACATTTATTAAGATTCCAAAAATCAGATTTTTTTGTATGTTCGTTTTTATTTATTATATTATATATAATATTATATAGTGTGATACCTCTTAAACCCTGTATTTAGGTGGCTATTATGTCCTGTTAAGTGGATACTATTTTTCTATTTGTTAATGTAAATTGGGGGTGGGAGAAATTTAAATATATATATTTATATTACTGAAGAATGTGTCTATTACAAGCTGGTAAAAGAAAAAAAATATTATGTATGGAAATACTCTGTCCTATGACTTTTTAAAACTAAATAAAAACTAAATGCCCCCATCACCAGGAAGGTGAATACTCCTCGGATACATGTAAAGCCTCTTTTTATTTATTTATTTATTTTAAAACTTCCGCTGATTAGCGGCATCGCTAGGTAGCCAGCACGCTCTGAGGAAAGCTCAGATACAACGGCTAGCAGATGCCGGTGCTGACCATGATCGCAGTAGGACTGATGTAGGGAGGAACTGCCATCAACCCACCAATCCCTGAAAGAGCAAGGCCAATTGTGCGCTCTCAGACTCCGGCTGCTGATGGCAAGTCGCATGATCCAAGTGAACCAACGATCCTCAGATCATAGCGACCAGCGCCTCGGTCCACTGGACCACTCCTAAACTATTTTAAAAAAATAATAATTATAAAAATTGATATAACAGTCTTGTGAAACTCTTATCTTCAGCCCGTGGAAGGACATGAGTGTGAGGCGCCTGCAGAGGAAGAACCCACACTGCCTGCAGAATCTGAAGACGGACCCCGCTGAGAAGACCTGCGGGTAAGACCTGTACTGTCTTAATAAGGATAACGTACAATTAGCCCATTAATAATAGCATAGAACAGCCAGAATATTAAAACCACTGGAGAAAAGAACGGGTTAGCGTAAGAATCTGAGCCACTCTGTCCAGAACCGAAGTGGGATGTTCTAGACGACCGAGTCAGAACATCTCCAAAACATCAGGCATCAGGTCTGCAGTGGTCAGTACCCTACCAAACACTGGGGTCCCATCTCAGGTCCCAACTTACAGGAAGGATCTGCTGCTAAGGTCAAGTCCTGGTGCCAGATACCCCTCCGAGGCCATGGCTCGAACGGTCAGATGTGTTACTGCTGTGGCAGCACAAGGGGACCTACTCAAAATTAGGCAGGTGTTTTTAATGTTATGGCTGATCTGTGTAATTTAATTACATTAATTACAATATGCACTGGACAATATAGTCTATTGATAATATTTTTTAGGAGATAACGCGAGTGTATATGAGTTCACAACCCACACAGTTTAACTTACGTCTCTCATTTCAGAGATACCGCGGTCCTGGACGGAGGCACCTGCCATTTCTCAAGTTTTCCCTCACCCGTTGGTCGTACAGCACAAATGTGAACCACTTCATATTTAGCAGCCTGAGCCAAAACTTGTACACACCCTCATGTGCTACAAGGTCTGTATCCCTTTAAAGCGGCGTGAACGTCCAGTGTGAAACCGTTTCTGGTGGTTGAGTCTAGCGCTCCTCATAGTGAACCAAAGTCAGCGTTCCGTTTGCATGAGTACGGTCTTAACCTCTGTGGAAATTTAGCATATCATATATGCAGATATTATTATTATTGGTAGAACTGTGACTGCACTGGTTCACTGTTTGTAAAGTCTGTTATTGTCTACAGCTGTCGTATCTTGTTCATATGTGTATTTAAAGTATATACGAAATCCAGGATGCTGTCCATTCTGTTCATTATTTCTTACATTTAATTTTCTCAATTAACAATAAACATGAACCCACTAAGGTTCCCACCATACCTAATGAGGCCAGGCGTGGGCTAGAGGGGTGTAAAGCCCCCCAGCATTGAGCTGTGGAACTACCTGATGATGGATGGTGCTCCATTTCATATATTTTTGGGATGTGTTGGAGATGTGTTTGGGATCCTCCAAAATCTAGTAGAAATCCTTATTCCCAGTGACTCCAACACCCTTGATTTCAAAAGAAGCAATGAATAAGCAGGTGTCCCAATACTTTAGTCCAGATAGTGTAGGCCAGTTTAGCCAGTTACCTACCTTGCAAACTATAGCTTTTAGCCTGATCTCCTTCTCTGAGCTGTTTCTGATGCTTCTCATACCCGGGTTCGATACCTGGGCTCGGCAAGATGCCCCTGTTGGGCCCTTGAGCAAGGCCCAGGGTCAACCTCTCGGCTCCCTGGGTTGCCCACCACTCCGGGCATGTGTGCTCACCATCACTGTGTGTGTGTAATCACTAGTGTGAGTGTGTGTGTGTGTGTCCACATGTCCTTCAAATTGTCCAACGCACATGTTATTACCAGTGTTTACAAGCGCTAGTAATCAAGTATCGGTGAGACCCATTTTTATTGGATTTGATTCCAGTGAATCAAAAGATTCAGTTGAACCGATACTCACATGTCCACGGAACTCACGCAGGATCCGGCTTAATACCCACAGGGACGGAGTACAGGCGGACAGTACTCCCGCATCCATGGCCGTAGAGCAGCTGGAGAGGACTTCACTCTCCCCACGAATCGACTCGATTCACAAAGCACTCGCTCGGTTCACAGGAGCCGAATCCCTCTCGGCTCGTCTGAGCGGTTAGCGACGCTAAGCTTATTAATTATGAATTAAACCGACACGACTGAAATCCCACACATATAAACTGTTCAAATAAACTGAAACGTTTCTGTTTGCGCCGAAATACTTGATATATTAAGTCTCTAAACGTTAAAGTGGAGCAAAAAACATCGAAGAAACGGCTCCCCACTCTCGTCTCTCTAGCCTGCTCGCTAAAGCCCGCCCATCCTCATTGCTGATTGGCTAGCAGCACTGCAATCACGATTTAAGGCCACCTGATTGGTTAATTGTAGTAACGCTGGACAGGAAATCAGCAGATAAACGGCGCTAAACGAGAAAAGGATTCTGGGAAATTGAGTTCTGAAATGCGTAACATGGAAAAACTAAAAATAAATATGTACGTGATATTTTTAGGGGTCCTACACGCTTTTTAGGGGCCTACAAATCCCCCTGTAATACATTTAGCATTTTTAGCTTCATAGCAGTCACGTTAGCTAGCTATCTGGTTAGCCACCTTCTGCAGTCGCTAGCTAACGAAGAAAACAATTAAAATAGACGATTAAAACACTCCAAAAAAGACCCCAATACAGCTCATTTAAATGAAAGGTTTGGTTCACTTGCAAGATACATCATTTAACTAGTATTTGAGTCAGAAAAATCTTACTTTAGCCTCTACGGCTAACTGCTAGAGGCTGAGGCAAGAGGACTACAAATGTTATCTTAAAGGATAATTCAACTGATTCTTCAAATGTTCCGTATAGTTAAACACTAAAAAAGGTAAATACAAATTATTATGTGTGTTTGGTGTGAAACACTTCATTCTACAGAATCGTGCACAGTGGAGGTGAATGGAACCAGACGTCTGAGAAGTTTAATCCCTTTCTTCTTTAAATCCCCTTTGTTCTTTAAAAAAAAAAGGAAAAAGGCACAGGGAAGTGACAAGTGTCGGAGTACCATCCATTGCATGCATGACAAAGCATAATTGTGCAAAATACATATCAAGACTGCATTAATAAGTACTTATAAAAACATTTGGAATAATCTCAAGGTATTGACGCAAAATACAGAAAAACATTTCCTGTTGCTATGGCGATTTAAGGATCACCACACCTGTCCTGTCCTAAGGTGATGTAGGGTCTTCGGGCTCTACAACACAAGAGAAAAGAGAGACAAGCGCACAGCTTCTCCTGCACTGTAAAAAGTCTAAGACCCTTGAGGACCTTTTGGAGGTTCTTCAGTCCGAAACTATCGAGGAACCTCTTAAGATGCTATGAGGAGCCTTCTTCTTGAACTTTAAGAGGTCCCCAGCTAAAGAGCCTCCATAGGTTTCTTGAGGATCTTGTACTTTTTACAGCGTATAGAGATGAAGATGTAAAAATGTAAGGTGGTCAGATGGTCGATATTACAACAATCCAAGCTAAACCCTGAGAGCAAAGATCCAACATCTCTCCTGGGAGTCTACGACCTCTCAAGGCCCTTATAAAGTAATGTCAGCTTATAGCTTCAGTTAGGATAATTCAGCAGGGCTCGGGCGTTCCTCAGCGCCTCCCTCTTCTTCTGCAACTCCCTCTCGCGTTCCTCAAAATCTGCAAACAAGAATAAGGTGAGAGGCGGAGCTTAATAACAGGCCAAAATTGGCAAACTGTATGAATGTGGGCAGTGCCGGATGGGAGGATGCACCTTGCTCCAGTTGTTGGAATATTGCAGGGAGCTTCCCCGACGCTTGCAGTATCCGGTGAGACACGGCATAGTCTGTGGAGTTTACAATAATATCAAATATTATAATAACAGCACAAAGGCCGACTGCAGAAGCTTTGGCTAGAATGACAAGTGGAAGGCATGTACCGACACTGAATGTCTAGGCCGATAATTCACGCTAATCTGGCTGATACCGTTAATCAGTTACTTTCCATCATCTATCACATCATCGCAGAAATGCAAAATGCTTGTATGTCTTAATTGGCAACTCTGGAGAAGGAAAAGAGGACAGAGGACAGGCCCGGGCCTGTGCTGGCCAATGTTGTCTACCCGCCCGGAGAGAGCATGACACCCCGGGTCCTAGTGGTAGCAAATTAGACTGCTGAGCCACTCAGATCTCCCAAAAAACAGTAAAATAACAGGGTGGTAAATTTGCCTGTTAAATGACATCTGAGCATTTTCCAGCCCAACGTATACAACCAAACGTATACTGCAAACAACTGCCAAAGTTTTGTAGCTACTGCGACAACGGTATGGCGCTGGTGTGCTCACCCTGCTGTGTGGCGTGCTGGGCCTGCACCCTCTCTGCCAGGCTGCTGATCTGACGAGTGAGCTCCGAGAATATGGCCTCCGTGCAGCCCACCTCGTTACACCTCATCCAGAAGAGGGTGGCATTAGTTTCAGACACGCTCGCCTGCTCTATGCCTTCAGCGAGCCGAGGGGATGCTGAGGAACCCCTTGGTGGTGAGGTAAGGTCTAGCGGGCGATCCGTGGGAGGGGCATGGCTTTCTGGCATGTGTAGAGGGGGTGTGTTCCGGGAAGGTCGCTCAGGTGGCTCATCGTGATCGGACACTCCACACTCCACTGAAAGCGCTGTGGGACTACTGCATTTGGGTGACTCCCGGGGCTCTGCAGCGCCGTCGCCCTTAAGTAGAGGGGAGTCAATAGAGGGGCAGTCAGGCACAGGAGGGCTGATTACCGGGGCGGTGATGGTGGGAGTGTGGACGGAAGCTGCTTGCTCGGGGGCTGAGAGAGATTCGTGAGGGTTTACGAGACCCTCAGGAGTAGCAGCGGTGGTGGCCTGTCCCGGCAGAAGAGAAGGGGAAGAGGTGCTCCAGCTGTTTTCTGGGGAAGAATTTTAGGGTGTAATTTAAACCACTGATTATTATTTATATAGGTTTTATTTATTAGTTTTCTGCCCCCCCAAAAAAACACTAAAATTCCTTAGGGGCATCTCCAGACCTTTACCCTGATAACGATTCCTAAGAAATATGACTGAGGGCAATGTGAAGTCAGCCCCCAAGAATGCAGAATCACTAGGCAGTGGGTTTGTGGATGAAGCCAACGCACCTGATTCTGAAAACGGTCCTGAGTCCATAATGACGGTAAACGAAACGTTGTCATGCTGGTACTCTTTCTCCAACAAACTCTGCGACTGAGAGAAAATGAGAGACAACGTCAAGTACCTCGGTACATTTAGGCCACTGTACAGGTACAAACTTCAAAAACCAAGGTACTAGGTACTATAAACCAGGGCTGGGCGATACAGTAAAAATTATATCGTATTTAAAGACATTTTCATGATACGTGATATTTATCGTGATGCTCGTGATCGCAGACCAAATGCATTAGTGGCGTCCTGAGCGATTCTTAAAACCTCTTGTTTAATATTCTCCCATATTTAACCCAGTTTCTCATTCAGAATGTGCTCAGAAAAGATCACGATACGATAAAATACCATATCATCGATAAAGTATCGTCATATTGCCCGGCCCTAGTACAAACACGGTAAATGTGTTAAATGTGCTTTCAGGGTATAACAAATTCCTTAAAGCCCAACAGTGCAGCTACAAAAGCTAGGTCGGCCCCGTCTTAGTTATCGTCCCTAGCAGAAGGTACTAGAGGCAAACTCTAGACGATACCACCCCAGTCGTAATCAGGGTACCCTGTTACTGCCAGGCCTGTTGTAAGAAGACTGCAACGTATACAAGAGAAGCAGTTGAAGAGTTTAAAAAGCCAAATGTCTAAGGGGGATTAGGATCACCACTCCTGTTAGAAGTAGAGATGCATCCATCTGATATTAGGATCAGATATTGGTCCTGATTTTAACAAAATGAGCTGGATCGGGTATCGGATAATTAGGCTGATCCATGAAACCGATCCTTTCACTTCAATTGGTTGTTGTGTTAATGTGTTAATTTGATATTTGTTGTTTTACAAAGTAAGTAAAGTAATGTTTAAGTCAATCCTGATGCCTTAGGTCTCTCCCACATAGTGAGGTATATGGTTTATTAATTCAACAATGGCATCGGATCGGTATCGGATCTCAACCGATATGCAAAGTTTATGTATCGGTATCAGTATCGGAACTGAAAAAGCCAGATCGGTGCATCCCTAGTTAGAAGTATATGATCCTTAAGGAACTTATGGAGCTTCTTCAGAACCTCTTAAGGTGCTTTAAACCATTTTCTTCCAAAATAAAAAAAAATATATTGAACCTTCCACCTTAAGAGGTTCCTCCACAGTTTCAAGTTGAAGGACTTCTAAAGGTTCCTTGAGGATTTTAAAATTAAGATACAGATTAAGCACACCGCTACTTCTCAATTACCTCTTTACCTGAAGTAAGTTTGAGACTTCAACAGCAGTTTGATAATCAATGAATGATCTTCAAAAATGATCAAATAATATTTAAAATATATGTTTATCAATAATACAGAGATATTACAATTGATAAGCAATATGAAAATATATAATATAGAAATATATACATATATTCAAAAATAAATAAATTACATAAATGAAATTAGATACCTGCTTTCTGCCCCCTGGTGGATTATCTTTGCACTGCATGCATCAGAAATATACAGAGATTTCAAAGTTAAAGTTCTGTGAGCTGGAATTTATTTTACTGTTTTTTTTTTAACATATAGAACAGAATTAAGTAAAGAATTGAGATTTTACATAATTTAAAAAAAAGATGATGTAAAATCTCAAATCTTTACTTAATTCTGTTCTATATGTTACAAAAACGGTGAAATAAATTCCAGTTGTATGATACAAAATAAAAGTCATATATGCTATTTTAAAAAAATTTAATATTTTTTGTAATATCAAAAAAAAGTATTGATATTAAAATATTAATATTAAAAAGGAGGGAAACGCTAGAAATCTAGGTGTCACCGGATGGTAACTGAGGTCACCCCGCGGCAGCAGGCATTCTCTCTGTTATTTCAAGCCAAACACCTTCTCTCCCTCATCACAAACAGCCACATGGCTCAGATAAGTAGTTTGCTTGCAGGGTTCAGGGCATATACAGATACAGATCTCTTACCCACAAAAATGTGCTCCGTCAAAGACCAAGAACAAGATCTGTGAGCTTGTAAAGTGAACATCCGCCCGACGTCTGTGTAGATATACTCACCGCTTGCACGTCCTCGATGTCCGTGTCATCACCATCGGCTCCAAGAAAAGAAACGTCTGTCCAAAATCAGAAAGAGCTTGAGTGCTGAGCGACTGCATTACTGTGACGACACACCCTCTTTTCTCTTTCACACACATGCACACACTCACACACTGCAGCAGTTACCTGGGGTAGGTGGGCTAGACCCCTCCCTGTCCTTGTTTCTGTGGGAGATAGGGATGTCACAACTGTCAGATCATTTATTAAAAAAAGCAAAGCCATGATGTGGTGTATGTATGTGGTGGCTCACAAGCCGCAGAAGCTCAGGCTGTGGAGGGTGAGACATGTGCCTACCTTTTATCCTTCGGGACAGGAGACGACTGCTGAGGAAAGAAGATGGCAACTTTATATCGCTGTAATGAGCATGCACTACCAATTCAGGGTGTGTACTGTAGCATTCATTGGTATATCTGACCTAAACTGTGTGGCTGTCAAATATATGCAAATTGTAAATTTACAGAAAGGGCGGGGTGATCTGAAGCATGCTGCGCAATCTGTCAAACATGGTGGAGGCACTGTTATGGCATGGGCATATACGGCTCCCAATGGAACTGGGCCACTGGTGTCTACTGATGGTGTGAATGCTGGTAGGAAAAGCAGGGTATGGTGCTTCACAGTATCTCGAAAGCAACTCAAGAGCTTCTCAAGGCTATTGAATGTTTTTTAAATGGTCATTTAAGTCTAACAACAAACCAACTGGGCATGCTTTTCACTAACTGACGACTTCAGAAATACCCAACAGTTCAGTATCATTACAGATCGGACTGCGGGAGCCAATAACGGGATCTTTAGAATCGTTACCTCCAGCTAATGATGCTCCCACATTTGGATAATGTTGTGTTCGTGTACACAGCCTATTCCCTACATCATCACAAGTGGGCCACTGCCACTATGAGCCGAGGATCGTCGGTTCAAATTCCAGGCCATGTTGCCTGCCATCAGCAGCCGGAGCCAGAGAGTGCACAACTGGCCTTGTTCTTTACAGGTTTGCTCGCTTGCCCCGCATCACTTTAGCGCGAAGCTGGCCGGTACATCAGAACCGGGTATCCAGTGCTTTCCCTCCCGAGCGTGTTGGTTGCATCAGCCGCAGTTTGAAAAGAGGCGGGGTAATCGGCTATCAGCATATTCACACTTACCCCCAGGTGCTTCCCCTAATCACTGCACCTCCTACCTGCTAGTCACACCTTTCCCACTAACAACCAGCAGAGGCCACACCCAGGATCCTAACAGCCCTGAAAGGTACAACTCAGGTACCATGTAATATTGGGGAGGGAAATTGGGTTAAACAGGAGTCATGTGTGTATGTGTGTGTGGTGGGACATACCCTGTACTTCACTGGAGGTGGAACTTCTTCCGTGTCTGAAATTTCTATTGGTCCTAACAGCAGGTCCATTCCACTGTGTTCACCTGAAGCAGACAAACCGATGCTTTATTCAGACCTGTACAGACTGCCATTTTTAATGTGGTACTCTGAGCCAAATCCTATTTGCTGAAAAACTAATTACCAGAAGTCCTCCTCTTCTTCTTGTCTTTGTGCCTTAAAGAAATGGAACAGAAATGCATGATGTTTAGAAATATGAAAACAAGCAAACACACAAATGCTGCCCCCCGAAAATCAACGAGTCAGATTATCAGCCGGAGACCTGCCAGACGATTCTTCAAGTCGAGCAAAACAGACAAAAGCTTGCAAAAATGCACCAGAATGACATTTTAAGGAAGATTAATGGTAATGGAAATGAATGGGAATGATAAATATATGTTTATACTATCACTTTCAGCCACACTTACCTTAACGTTGCGCTAGAATCGCTCTGTACAATAAAAAAAAAAAAAAAAAACAGAAAATGAAAAACAGTAAAGATCCATAACAAAACAACATAACAGATCAACAAACAGTAGAAACAATAGAAAAACAGACACCAGATTACGGTGTTTCTGCTTGCATATCGGACCCTGCATCTCCTAAACACCATCTATCATTCATCCACCATTCGTTCAGGTGGATGTACAGCAATTTCCAGCACAAGCTCTTCATCTTCATCATGTTTGAGCGTCCATTTATACCTTCATTACAGCTTCTTAAAGCTCAGCCTTTTCTGACCAGAAGTCCCATCTAAGTTCTTACAAACACATTCAATGATGTCGAGGTCTGGACTCTGTGAACTCCATGAACAGCAGCATCTTCAGCGGTTTGGTGTGAGCTTCTTGATCAGCTCTACGCCCATCTGTCTGTCCGTCTTTCCGAGATGGAGCTCGAGTTTCTCCTCCCTCTTTCCCTCTCTCTCTCTCTCTCTCTCTCTCTCTCTCTCTCTCTCTCAGAGATGAATGCTTTAAATTGCCGCTATGACCCGAGGCTCGCTGGTTCGAATCCCGGGTCATGCTGCCTGCCATCAGCAGCTGAAGTCAGAGAGAGCACAACTGGATTTGCTCTCTTAGGATGAGCAGATGGCTCCTTCTCCCCAAAAGCACCTGGTTGAGACTCGGTTGAAGCTGCTGGACTGCTGGACTGACAGCCACAGAGTCCTGGCCTCAACATCACTGAATGCGTTTTGGATGGTTAGCAGCAGAAAACGCTCTGAACTTCTGGTCAGAAAAGGCTGAACCTTAAGGAGCTGTAATGAAGGTAAGGGTGGACGCTCTAAACACTCAAACATCAGTGCCTGGTGGCGCATGTGTTGACCCTTGCTGTCCCAGTGTGATGGGGAGAGTGCTAACAAGTGGGTTGGGTTACTGGCTCTCTGAAATTGGGGTAAAAAATAAAATAAATGAACATTTGAAAATGGGAACCCTAACAACCCCCTGCAGGACCTTGTAGACCACCAGCACGGCCTACCAGGTCCTGCAGGGGGTTGTTAGGGTGCCCATTTTATCTGTATCTCTGACTCTGAATCTGATCTCCTCCTTTTACAGCCTTTTCAAGACTCTGGTGGTGCTGGGGTGACTGGCATACCTGGCATGACGGCTGCCCGCTGTTCTACTGCTCGGGCTTACAGCTGTGCCCTTCCTTTCAGCCGTCTGCCTCAAACACCTGACCTTCTGCTGCAAGAGGGTAAACCTCCTACCTCACCCTATGCAGGGTTTAGGGGCCATGGTACTGGACAGGGGTTAACCTCGGTCTTGGGACTACATGTTCCCGTCCGGGGAAACATCCCACACATAACGCTGTGTACTTTGCAACTACGTGTGAGTGTGGTTTCACCGAGCACCGAGCACTGACCTCTGACGATGTTTCTCCACGACTGTCGTCCAGTCTCAGCCGCTTTGTGGGGCTGGAATTAGAGCCAGCAGTAGAACAGTGGGATTCATTCGCCCAATCTGATCAAAAGACCACAGACCAAAAAGACATCCACGTCAAGATTTAACCCCTTCATCAGCGTGACTTCACAGAGGGTGGGCTTACGGCACTCACCGGAATTTCTGTGGCGCTTTGGGTCGTGCACTTCACAGAACACCCTGAAAGAAAGGGACGATTTCAGCACATTAACAATCAGTGTGTCTGATTCTGTGGCGTGTGTGTCCTTTAGGAAGGAGAATGCAGGTTTCCTACATGAAACGGCCCTTGGACTTTTTCTCCAAACATCTGGCGCGATCCTTTACGGCACAGGGGTAATGGTAGGAGCGCTTACACTTTTTCACCTCACACCCCACAGTAGCTCCTTTCTGCTTACAGAGGTGGCATTTCTTAAAAAACACACACACACACACACACACACACACACAATAAAAAACAACAAGATTCATAATTATAATAATTACACAATAAATAACTTAAACAACCATCAATAATATTAATATTAATAAACGTCTCAGTTTCCGAAAGTTTTAGCCTTAGTTTTAACTAGTAGAGAGAGAGCTCTGTGTGAAGCTCGCTCGACCGTTTAGGAAAATACTCTTTGTGCTTTCAGGAAACTCAGCTCTTATAGATGGCAACAACCCAGATTACTGTGATCCACACATGACCTTTAATACAAACTGACACTTGACCCTTGATGTGTGTGTGTGTGTGTGTGTGTGTGTGTGTGTGTGAGAGAGAGAGAGATACATACTAGTTTCTTTCCTCGATTGTATTCCTTTTTCACATCTTTCACATCAAAGCCAAACAGGTCATCAAAGGATGGGGAGTTCCTGCAGAAGATTCCAGATGAATATATCTGGAAGGCAAATTCAGGTTAATGACGTATTTATAACCACACTGATACTTCAAAAAGGGGCGTGACCGCCCGGGCGCTTTATCAGCCCCTCGCTCGGTGTGAATTATTCACTTTCTGATCTGATGATTTCCTGAATATCTACTATGAATTACCCAGTATCCACTATGAATGACCAAGTTTCTACTATGAATGATCCAGTATCCACTATGAATGACCCAGTTTCTACTATGAATGACCCAGTATCCACTATGAATTCTTCAGTTTCTACTATGAATGACCCAGTATCCACTATGAATTCTTCAGTTTCTACTATGAATGACCCAGTATCCACTATGAATTCTTCAGTTTCTACTATGAATGACACAGTATCTGCTATGAATTTTTCGGTTTCTACTATGAATGACCCAGTATCTGCTATGAATGACCCAGTATCCACTATGAATTCTTCAGTTTCTACTCTGAATGACCCAGTATCTGCTATAATTGACCCAGTATCCAGTATGAAATCTTCGGTTTCTACTATGAATGACCCAGTATCCACTATGAATTTTTCAGTTTCTACTATGAATGACCCAGTATCTGCTATGAATTTTTCAGTTTCTACTATGAATGACCCAGTATCTGCTATAATTGACCCAGTATCCAGTATGAATTCTTCAGTTTCTACTATGAATGACCCAGTATCTGCTATAATTGACCCAGTATCCAGTATGAAATCTTCGGTTTCTACTATGAATGACCCAGTATCTGCTATGAATTTTTCAGTTTCTACTATGAATGACCCAGTATCTGCTATGAATGACCCAGTATCCACTATGAATTCTTCAGTTTCTACTATGAATGACCCAGTATCTGCTATAATTGACCCAGTATCCAGTATGAAATCTTTGGTTTCTACTATGAATGACCCAGTATCCACTATGAATGACCCAGTTTCTACTATGAATGACCCAGTATCCGCTATGAATTGTTCAGTTTCTACTATGAATGACCCAGTATCTGCTATAATTGACCCAGTATCCAGTATGAAATCTTCGGTTTCTACTATGAATGACCCAGTATCTGCTATGAATGACCCAGTATCCACTATGAATTCTTCAGTTTCTACTATGAATGACCCAGTATCTGCTATAATTGACCCAGTATCCAGTATGAAATCTTTGGTTTCTACTATGAATGACCCAGTATCCACTATGAATGACCCAGTTTCTACTATGAATGACCCAGTATCCGCTATGAATTGTTCAGTTTCTACTATGAATGACCCAGTATCTGCTATAATTGACCCAGTATCCAGTATGAAATCTTCGGTTTCTACTATGAATGACCCAGTATCTGCTATGAATGACCCAGTATCCACTATGAATTCTTCAGTTTCTACTATGAATGACCCAGTATCTGCTATAATTGACCCAGTATCCAGTATGAAATCTTTGGTTTCTACTATGAATGACCCAGTATCCACTATGAATGACCCAGTTTCTACTATGAATGACCCAGTATCCGCTATGAATTTTTCAGTTTCTACTATGAATGACCCAGTATCTGCTATAATTGACCCAGTATCCAGTATGAAATCTTCGGTTTCTACTATGAATGACCCAGTATCTGCTATGAATGACCCAGTATCCACTATGAATTTTTCAGTTTCTACTATGAATGACCCAGTATCTGCTATGAATTTTTCAGTTTCTACTATGAATGACCCAGTATCTGCTATGAATGACCCAGTATCCACTATGAATTTTTCAGTTTCTACTATGAATGACCCAGTATCTGCTATGAATTTTTCAGTTTCTACTATGAATGACCCAGTATCTGCTATGAATGACCCAGTATCCACTATGAATTCCTCAGTTTCTACTATGAATGACCCAGTATCCACTATGAATAATTCTGTATTTACATGTATTATTTACACGTTTTATTCAGTATCCATTATGAAGTTTCTACTATTAATTGCTCAGTAATTACTGATACTGATATTTTTAATGCGGAAGCCTTTTTTAAAGGCTAAGATAGCACTTTATTAATCCTCAAAGGCACATTAAGATAAACACAATAAATAAAATAGAACAGAATAACAACAAAAAACTGAATCATAGAAGTACTATAATAACGACTGTGTGACGAATAATTAAATCAATAATTAGTCATAAGTGACAAAAATATAATTTGCTAATATAACAAGTAATGAGTGACTAATATAATATAGCGATTAAAAAGCGAGTAATATATTATAATAATGAGTAATAATATTAATTTGTAATCATTTACCAATATAATATAATAATTAATAAGTGACTCATACAATAATAATTCACCAGGGCAGCTAAAGAGACCTGAGTCCAGCTTCTCTCCAGTGATCCGATTCTCTGTGAAAGTTTACAGCTCAACCCCTGAACTGTGCACCCCAACACACACACACACACACACACACACACACCACAATGTAAATGTCCCTGCTGTGCTCAGACAAAGAGGACACTGGACTCACCAGACACTTGTGATGTGCTGAGATGTCCTCTTTGGACAGCAGAGGTCCTGTAGTCTCTGTCTCATCGTCTGTCTTACACAGGAGACACACCACCCCCGCGGGAGAACTGTCTTCGTCCTGCTCCATCCTGTTAGAGGGACAATCTCTGCGCTCCGAACTCGAGAAGCAGCTCTGGGGGGACTCGGCTGAGCTCGGCTCGGTTTCGGTTTCGTTTCCCCGTCAGCGCTTATGTAACACCTCCGCCTCCTCTCTGACGTCTAACCCAGCCCAATAGAGAGGGGGGGGGGGGGGGGGGGCGCCAGATTTCACAATAAAAGAATCACATCGAGACTTTTATTCTGCTTTTTTTTATTATTATTAAATAAACCAGAAAATTGCTGCAGAAATTATATTTTAATATCTGAAGCTGTAATTCAACAATATTTACATAAAAATAAATATTTTACATAATTTAAATCTGGCGATTGCTCCTACATTACATCATGTCAAAATGTTGATCAATAGAAATGCTTCGGAATTAATCAATAATATAAAATAAAATAAAATATTTTTACATTGACTTAAGTTAAGACTTAAGACTTTAAGTTAAGAACATTTATTTTTTTACCTTTTTCTGTAAAGCTGCTGTTTTAATAGCAGCAATATTTGACGCTTACGCCCCCCAGAAAAAAAAAACAATAAAAAAAAGTTAATTTAAGTTAAACATTAATCACATACAAGCACTTGCCATTTATATTATTTAAAAAAAATCTTAAACATAAACATGATCTTAAATCTAATACTTAGAAAAAAAATATGAAATATTCAAATAAAGTTAGTATGTTTTTTTAATTATTTGAAATTTAAATGAATGAAATATTAACATTTTATTATATAACAATTTTATTTATTTTATTTTTTATTTTCTATTCAGTTAATCTATGCAAAAATAGAAGAAAAACAGAATCAAACTAAGTGTAAAATAATAATAATAATAATAATAATAATAACAACAACAACAACAATAATAATAATAATAATAATAATAATAATAATAATAATAGTAATAAAAATAAAAATCAGGTTTAAAACTGTTATGACGTCTGAATTTTCCTGATGTAGAAACAGTAACAGTAGTAACCCAAGTTCAGCCCAAGAGCAGACCAGCAGACCACAAGCTGAGTAAAGACGCCTCCAGTAACCCTATGATCATCAGGGTCATCATGGTAGCACGGTAGCTCTCTCTCACCACAGCTGATCAAGGTCAAGGTACAGCATCTCCCATCAGAAGGAGACCATGAACAGTTCTGAAGTCATTAGCTGTGGTTGTGTTTTACTGCTTGGGGATTTCTGTAAATACTACTCTGTAATCACCTACTGTGTGTGTGTTTTAGGCCGGCTGTCAGGAGTGTTCCTCACCACCAGAGAGCAGCACTGACTCACCCCGTTTCTGAGGTTCAGTAAAATGTGCCATGGTCTCTAAAGCATGCTCTGAGGACTTGATCCTAAAGGGGCATTTGCCCCCAATTTGTCCAATTCTCTTAAAGAGAGAAGAACTTCAAGAGGTGAACCAGGGGTTCAGTATCCGTCACGGTTGTAGAGCTTGGAGGCCGACGGAAAGGCAACACACGTCATATAGTAACTAATGTTCCTTATCTAATACAACAAGCAATAAAGCAATCATATGAATTTACTGTCTGTTCAGTCAAGTTATTTATATTTGTTTATTATATTTGATCTATATTATGTTTCATATTATTATATTTATATTATACAGTTCACTGTATCTCTGTAAAGAGCAGGAGTTTCATTTACAATTATGGCAACCCTGCGCCTAATATATATATATATATATATATATATATATATATATATATATATATATATATAATTCATATATATGTATACACACACATATATGCCACTACCTATATGTAGTTATAACATATCCCAATTCCATTTGCATTATGTATGCATGCATGTAATGTGTGTGTATATATATATACATATATATATATATATATATATATATATATATATACATAATATATACATAATATATATACACATAATATATATGTGTGTGTCTGTGTAATCATATTATATCCTACTGCCTATATGTAATAAATAAATCTCATATGTAGTGTGTGTATATACATATATAAGTACATACACTATTTATTTATTTATTTATTTATCTATTGTAATAATGGGTATTCGGCATATCTGAATAATAAATGTTATAATAAATCTGTTATAATAATTATATTAATAAATAAATTAATTAATTAAGTACTGTAAATATATATTACTGCCTTACTATACGTACTTACTACTAATATACTACTAATGTACAATTTGCTAGCTATATGTAGAGGTCTTAAATATAATATATCCCAGATACATTACATACATGCATATATATATATATATATATATATACACATCTTATAACATAGTTATAGCATAGCATATTTGTAGGGTGTTTATTCTTAATGCATATATGAAATTATAATAAATCCCCTCACTACCTCAGTCAGGACAATTGTGTCCTAAAAAAATGATGAAATGAAAACACACACACACACACACACACACACACACACACACACATCTAGCATGCTAACCCCCTCAGGGCTTTAATGGCAGATAATGTGACATTGAGTTATAGCCACCCTGACCTCTACTGGCTCACAGGCCTCATAACCGCACTCATTTGCATGTTAACCACCCAGACTCCCTCTCTCTGCCACTGGAGCTTTGTGACTTACACAATGAGACACATGCCATCATTGTCCTGCCACGCCTTCCCAATGTGTGTGTGTGTGTGTGTGTGTGTGTGTGTGTGTAAGGCTGATAATAATGAGGTGCTATGCCGTTTGTCTGGGAGTGACGATACAAATCAAAAGGTCAATTGTTCAAATCGCTTAGGGGTGTGTGTGTGGGGGGGCTTATCGAGGCAGATGTCGAACACATGGATATTCACAGCAAACACACACTCACACAGCACACACACACACACACACTCAAAAAAAGACATAAAAGATACAAGGCCTAAAGGCCTGCTGCTGGGTCGTAAACCAGTGTCCTTCTGCTTTGGACAGCAGCTCCAGATGTTGGTTGCGCAATGCTCCGCAGGCCCTGGAGATACCAAAAGTGGAAAAGTGTCAACAGTAAATTAAAGAAAGGCACCAGACAGGCCCTTTCACATCCGCTCCTCGTTGTGTTTTCTTAAACACAGGCTGAAAAACATGGTACTGATCCAAAACCCCCACTAAATGGATAAATCATGAAGTACAGAAAACCCATAATCTCTGCCTCTCTAAGACATGCTGTCTCTTGGCAGGTGCTGTTTGCTTACTGTTCAGGACATTGATCTGAATCTGAGTGCCAGGAGCCAGACACAGGGAGAGAGAGAGAGAGAGAGAGAGTGAGTGACCTTGAGCCAGAAGGGAGTTGTGATAAATAAGCCTCAGGAAGGAAACACAGGATGCAAAAAGCCTTGAGGGACCCAGGAGGACCAAGTCATCTCCAAACTGCACCAAACACACCAACTGGGGACGGGACAGAGGCAGTAGAGAGGTTCTACCCCACGGCTGCACTACATGTCCAAAAGTTTGTGGACACCTGGCCTGTTTTTTTTTCTACCCTTCATCAGCTTAAGGGTGTCTGGATACTTTTGGACCACCAAATTTAGGTACAAAATGACTATTAAGTGCAAGCAGTTTGATATAAGACTCTGAAAGATGCATTTCCAGTTTGCTAAGTGGTTGCTAAGGTGTTTCCAGGTGGTTACCATGGTATTTTTAATTGGTTGCAAGAGTGTTGCTAAGCCTGCCATATGTTATCACAGACAGTGATGCTGGGTGGTTGCTACAACCTGGTATCCCAGGGGGTTACTAGAAGTGGTTGCTATGGCATCTCAGGTGGTTGCTAGGGTGTTGCAAAGACGTTTGCTAAGATTTTGCCAAGTGTTGTTTTTGGCATATCAGGTGGTTGCTAGGGTGCTGTATGTTATCAAAGACAGGATGTTAGGTAGTTACTGCAACCTGGTATCCCAGGAGGTTACTAGGATTTTGCTAATTGGTTGCTATGGCACCTCAGATGGTCGCTAGGGTGTTGCTAAGCATGTCCTAGGTTAGGCTAAGAGTTTGCTAAGTGTTACGTCAGATGGTTGCTAGGGTGTTACTAAGCATGTGATTTGTTGACCCAGATGTAGACGCAAGGATCTTGCTGAGTGGTTGCTATGATATCTCATGTGGATGCTAGGTTGTTGCTAAGTGGTTGCTATAGTATCCAAGGCAGCCACTAGGGTGTTGCTAAGGTATCTTAAGCAGTTTCAGGGTGTTCCCAAGGTGTTGCTGCTAGGATGCAGCTAGGATGTCACGGGTGGCTGCTTGCTTGGTGGCTTTGGGCTTCATTTTTGGGCATCCTACAGCTCACGGTACGATGGCCTCCTCAGCGTGGTTTGAGACGAGTGAGATTTGCGCATGCAGGTGAAAACGATGCTAACAGGTGAAGTACGGCTTCGGTAGGTTGGCTAGCATTAGCTAGCTAGTGCTACGTTGGCCTTGTAGCCGTAGTATACGACTAAAGAGACCAAATCTGTCACATAATTACTACGAGACTCAGTGTGAGCACTCCCTGGGCCTGGTTTAGCGACACAGCAAATGGAAAAACGGGTCGGCACCGACGCGGAATGGTCCGGCGCGGCCTTAGTAACCGCTTGGCCCTGCAGTGGAAAAGAGGCCAAAGCGTTTCCATTCTGGCCGAGTTCAGGGTCAAAAACCTCATACTGAACTACTGCAGCACTGGGATCTATAGAGTGAGCTGAGCAATTCTCAATTCTCTGCTCTCTAATCTATCTCTCTCTCTCTCTCTCTCACACACTCACACACACACACACACACACACACACTCAGAAATGCTTCCTGGCTCAGGTTTGCCGGTGTGCCAAGGGTGTGTGTGAAACGTTATCGGTGTCTAGATCTCTAATCCACACACAGCACAATACAATAATCCACCACTAATAAAGCCTTCCCTGTGTCTTCAGAGGCTTCCAACACACACACACACACACACACACACACACACACAGACACACACACACACACACACCGAAAATAACTTTCCAGAAAAAGTGGACAACACAGACCTCTGGAGTGTCAGTAATTAGAACTGTGGAGGACAGCAACTGGGAAGTATGTGGGCGAGAGAGAGAGAGAGAGAGAGAGAGAGAGAGAGAGAGAGAGAAAGGTGAGACAAATGGGGAGAGTGACACAGGCAGAGAGAGACAGAGAGAGAGAGAGAGACAGGTGGAGAGTGAAGGGTTGGAGGGTGTAATTACTGCTGTCAGAGAATGCCTGCAGTTGCAAAGCACTGATCACACCAAAGTCACCCTGCATACACACACACACACACACACACACACACACAGGCGTAACAAAGCTGCTGACTCAGGGAATAACGACCACAATACACACTCACACACTGACTGTACGCCCGTATGTCTGTTAACACTTACACCCAGAAGGTACTCCTGGATGAAGCCCATCACTCCACAGAAGCTCCAGAGCATCTCATTCTATTGGTCATTACGATTATATCAATATATATGCTCGCTAATTGGCAGAGATGTCTGAATACTTTTGGACATATTGCACCATGTTGAATGGGAAAAGTGCATTGTGCAGCTTAAGCGCTTTCTACGTGGTCGCTATGGTTTTGCAGGTGGTTGCTAGAGAGGTTTCTGTGCCATCATAGACGTTTGCAGGGATTTTGCGAAGTGGTTGCTAAGGTGGGCAAGGTGGTTGCTAGGTGAGTGACTGTGCAGCGTAAGCCATTTCCAGGTGGCTGCTTGGGTGTTGGGCATGCTTCCAGGTGGGCGTGAGATCTGAATGGGGTTGTGACTGGGACCCAGTTGGGCTTCCCAACAGCCCATCCAGATGGGGCCCATGTGTCACCCCTCCTGGACCCATCACTGACCCGGGTGGGCATCCATACGTGGGGCAAACATCCCATAAAGGCGCCACATGGACATTTTAGCTGGGTCTTTATACATCCAGCAGAGCTTACTGGATGAACAAGCTCTTAACCCCCCAACAAAACCCAACCCCACCACACACACACTCCTACACACTCCTACACGCTCACACACATGGGCTCTGAAGCTGCTGGAGTGCAACACGTCCACATATTTCCCAGGCAGCGCACGGCATCAGTGCAAGCTCACACACTGCTGCCCCTTTGTGGACCCTGACAACATGAGGAATACTAACAATGTGTTTAATAGACGCCCGCTGCTAGGAACCCTGCCGCAGGTGTCAAGTGTGTGAGTGTGTGTGGAG